>NC_135963.1:4508255-4540755 GCF_053455715.1 Rhinoraja longicauda
ACCAGCGCGGGTTTTCTCCAGGTGCTCTGGTCTCCTCCCACATTCCAAAGACATACAAGTTTGTAAGTCAACTGGCTTCTAGAAGTTGTAAATTGTCCCGCGCGTCTAGACGAAGGCTAGTGGACTGGCAGACACAAAATGCTGGAGTATCTCAGTGGGTCAGGCAGCATCTGGGGAGAGAAGGAATGGGGGACGTTTCGGGTCGAGACCTGAAACATCACCCATGCCTTCTCTCTCCTGAGATGCTGCCTGACCCGCTGAGTTACTGTGTCTGCCTTCAGTTTGAACCAACATCTGCAGTTATTTTCCTACACAGCTAGTGTGTGGATGATCACTGGTCGGCGTGGACTTGGTGGACCGAAAGGCTTGTTTCTAAACTGTATCTCTTAAGTCTAAAGGTGCTATATAACAGCACTTAAAAAGACATTTGGACAGGTATATGGATAGGAAAACATTTCAGGGGTATGGTCCAAATATAGTTGGGACTAGTGTAGATGGGTCACCTTGGTCGGTGGAGATGAGTTAGGCCAAAGGGCCTGTTTCCACACTGTATCGCTAAAGTCTAAAGATGCTATATCAGCATTTAACAGATGCTTAGACAGGTCATAGAGTCATGGAGTCATAGACTGATACAGTGTGGAAACAGGCCCTTCGGCTCAACTCGCCCACACCGGCCAACAATGTCCCAGCTACACTAGTCCCACTTGCCTGGGCTTGGCCCATATCCCTCCAAACCTGTCCTATCCATGTACCTGCCCAACTGTTTCTTAAACGATGCGATAGTCCCAGCCTCAACTACCTCCTCTGGCAGCTCGTTCCATACATCCACCTGTGTGAAAAAATTACCCCTCAGATTCCTATTAAATCTTTTCCCCTTCACCTTGAACCTATGTCCTCTGGTCCTCGATTCCCCCACTCTGGGCAAAAGACTCTGTGCATCTACCCGATCTATTCCTCTCATGATTTTGTACATCTCTATAAGATCACCCCTCATCCTCCTGCGCTCCTTGGAATAAAGACCAAGCCTGCTCAACCTCTCCCTATAGCTCACACCCTCTAGTCCTGGCAACATCCTCGTAAATCTTTTCTGAACCCTTTCAAGCTTGACAATATCTTTCCTACAACATGGTGCCCAGAACTGAACACTATATTCTAAATGTGGTCTCACCAACGTCTTATACAACTAGGGTTGGCAACTGTCCCATATTAGCCGGGACATCCCGTATTTTGGGCTAAATTGTTTTGTCCCGTATGGGACGCCCTTGTCCCGTATTAGGCCCGGGGGGCGCTGTAGGCCCGGACACTGTAGGCCCGGACACTGTAGGCCCGGACACTGTAGGCCCGGACACTGTAGGCCCGGACACTGTAGGCCCGGACACTGTAGGCCCGGACCCTGTAGGCCCGGACGCTGTAGGTCCAGATGCTGTAGACCCGGACACTGTAGGCCCGGACTCTGTAGGCCTGGATGCTGTAGGCCCCGACGCTGTAGGTCCCAAGAGTTTAGGCCCCGACACTCTAGGTTTCCGACATTTTAGCTCCGGACAGTGTAGGCCCGGAGGCCCGGGCGCCGCCTAACGGAGGTTGCGTAGCAACCCGCCTCCCGGCCTCCCATTGGTGGAGCGGGAGCACGTGGCCGCTGGCTGGGTGAGGTGGCGCGGGGCGGTGACGTCACCTTGTCCCGTGTTTGGGAGTGAGGTAGTTGGCAACCCTACAGACAACTGCAGTAGGTGTACGGATAGGATAGGTTTGCATGGGTATGGAGCAAATGTGGACTAGTTTACCGGTGGAGATGGGGCATCTCGGGTCGGCATTGACCGGAAGGGCCGATGGGCCTGATTCTGACTGCGGTCTGACTCTGTGACTCAAAATGTCAATGTTAAAGCCAGACCCTTCTTCACCAGCGAAGGTAAACCAGGCCTAATGAAGGGAGATGAGACATCGACCGGCAATAACCCAGGTTCAAAAGCAGTGCAGCCTGACTCCAGGGAAGTTGTTTCTTTTCCGATAATATACCTGCCCTAATGTTGGTTCTGCTCTGACCTCAGAATGAACCAGCCCCGAGTGCAGCGGATGGAGACGTTGTTGAAATACAGTCACATCTAAGAGAGAGGATGCAAGGCAGACAATTTATAGACGGACAGCTCCCACCAATAGTGACACTGACCAGATGGGCTGAGGTTTATGTGTTTGGTTACAGAGCAAGGAAGAATCCCTCACCATCGCCTCAAAGTAGTGCCGCCCACTACATCCCAATGCCCCCTGTACGGTACACAACCTCCCTTCCATTGACTCCACCTGCACCTCACCCTGCCTCGACAATGTTCCCAATGTTTGGGGGAGTCCAGAACCAGGGGGCCACACACAGTCTAAGAATAAAGGGGAGGCCATTTAAAACTGAGGTGAGAAATATTAATAATCTTATATGTTTCAATAAGATCCCCTCTCATCCTTCTAAATTCCAGTGTATACAAGCCTAGTCGCTCCAGTCTTTCAACATATGACAGTCCCGCCATTCTGGGAATTAACTTAGTAAACCTTTGCTGCACGCCCTCAACAGCAAGAATATCCTTCCTCAAATTTGGAGACCTAAACTGCACACAGTACTCCAGGTGCGGTCTCACTAGGACCCTGTACAACTGCAGAAGGACCTCTTTGCTCCTATACTCAACTCCTCTTGTTATGAAGGCCAACATTCCATTGGCTTTCTTCACTGCCTGCTGTACCTGCATGCTTCCTTTCAAGGGATACGGGGAAAAAGCAGGAACGGGATACTGATTCTAGATAATCAGCCATTCATCTATTGAATGGCGGTGCTGGCTCGAAGGGCCAAATGGCCTACTTCTGCACCTATATTTCTATGTTTCTATATTTTTAACTCTCTCGGGAACAATCAGACGCAGTTTAATGTATATTCTGTGTAGAGAGCTCAGTCGCTGAATATCCTAATTAATATTCTTCTGCATAAAGGTTATCATTTTCTAATTACTACAGAGGAAACCGCTATATTCCTGATAAAAGGATTATTTAATCAAAAGAAGGATTTTTTTTTTTACAAAAACATTTTTTGGGCTCGAAATGAGGTGAAGTATAATTAGATTTTCCACTTGATTCAGAATGGTTATTACGGATCATTCATTTTTATGCTGTTTTAAAAAAAAGTTGCATTAAATATTAGACGTCGTTTCATTGCATTAGTTTAGAGATACAATTTCAAGATACAGCGCGGAAACAGGCCCTTTCAGCCCACCGGGTCCGCGCCGACCAGCGATCCCCGTACATTAACACTATCCTACACCCACTAGGGTCGATTTTTACATTTACCAAGCCAATTAACCTACAAACCTGCACGTCTTTGGAGTGCGGGAGGAAACCCAAAGATCTCAGAGAAAACCCACGCAGGTCACGGGGAGAACGTACGAACTCCGTACAGACACGGCACGGTAGCGGCACGGTAGCGGCACGGTAGCGCAGCGGTAGAGTTGCTGCTTTACAGCGAATGCAGCGCCGGAGACTCAGGTTCGATCCTGACTACGGGTGCTGCACTGTAAGGAGTTTGAACGTTCTCCCCGTGACCTGCGTGGGTTTTCTCCGAGATCTTCGGTTTCCTCCCACACTCCAAAGACGTACAGGTATGTAGGTTAATTGGCTGGGAAAATGTAAAAATTGTCCCCAGTGGGTGTAGGATAGTGTTAATGTACGGGGATCACTGGGCGGCACGGACTTGGAGGGCCGAAAAGGCCTGTTTCCGGCTGTATATATATGATATGATATGATATGACAGCACCTGCAGTCAGGATGGAACCCGGGTCTCCATCGCTGTATTCGCTGTAAGGCAGCAACTCTACCGCCCAAATTCTGTCCATCAAGGAATATGACTGAAAAGAATGACATGGCTTCCTTATCAGTTCTGCCAGAGGATAGGCACAAAATGCTGGAGTAACTCAGCGGGACAGGCAGCATCTCAGGAGAGAAGAAGTGGGTGACGTTTCGGGTTGAGACCCTTCTTCAGTCTGAGGAAGGGTCTCGACCCGAAATGTCACCCATTACTTCTCTCCAGAGATGCTGCCTGCCCTGCTGAGTCATTGAATCACTGAGTCAATGGAAAAAGGTCCTTTGGCACAACTTGCCCACACTGACCAACATATTCATAAGTGATAGGAGCAGAGTTAGGCCATTCAGCCCATCAAGTCCACTCCGCCATTCAATCATGGCTGACCTATCTCTCCCTCCTAACCCCATTCCCCTGCCTTCTCCCCATAACCCCTGACACCGGCACTAATCAAGAATCTATCTATCCCCGCCTTAAAAATATCCATTGACTTGCCCTCCACAGCCTTCTGTGGCAATGAATTCCACAGATTCACCACCCTCCGACAAAATAAATTCCTCCTCATCTCCTTTCTAAAGGAACGTCCTTTAATTCTGAGGCTGTGCCCTCTGGTCCTAGACTCTCCCACTAGTGGAAACATCCTCTCCACATCCACTCTATCCAGACCTTTCACTATTCGGTGAGTTTCAATGAGGTCTCTTCCCCCCCACCCTCAAACACCCTCATCCTTCTAAACTCCAGCGACTAGAATTACTCCAGCACTTTGCGCCTGTCTTCGGTATAAAACAGCACCTGCGGTTCCTTCCTGCGGTCTTATTTTGCTGCCTGTTGTGATACTGAATGAGAACATGGAGGCCAGCACGATGTGTGTAAAAGGGGTCTTTATTCAGCACAAGCAGACACCGAGGAATCGACCTGATGTAAGGAACTCTCCTGGGACGATCTCCCGCGAGGGTCTCTCTGAACTCGAAGGGTATCGAGCTTTTCTTTACACTTCTTCAGAACAAGGAAAGCTGCGGGGGGATTGAGTGCGATTGCTGTTCTTACAAATGCACAGCTTACTTCAATATTCTGCGTGTAAACAAATGCTTCTAAGGGATGACATACAGTATTTACAATGGGCGCGCATCGTGACTGATAGAAACATCAAAAACCTCTCTGGCGAAACAAAGTTATCGAGATCAATACTTTAAAAGTTTCGGAAGGCATAGCCTCCGATGCTTATTATGGAGTGAAACAGTTTGGAACCAGGCCCTTCGGCCCAACATGCCCACACCGGTCAGCATGTCCCAGCTACCACTAGTCCCACCCGACCGCATTTGGTCCACTTCCCTCCAAACCTGTCCTTTCCATGTAGTTGTCTAACCTGTTCTTAAATGTTGGGATAGTCCCAGCCTCAGCTACCTCCTCTGGCAGCTCGTTCCATACACCCACCGCCCTCTTTGTGGAAAAATGTTACCCCCTCAGATTCCTATTAAATCTTTTCCCCTTCACCTCAAACCTGGTCCTCGATTCACCGACTCTGGGCAAGAGACTCTGTGCATCTACCCGATCTATTCCTCTCATGATTTTTATACACCTCTATAAGATCTCCCTGTAGATCAATCCCCAAGGCAGAAAAGTATAAGAAAATAACTGCAGATGCTGGTACAAATCGAAGGTTTTTATTCACAAAATGCTGGAGTAACTCAGCAGGTCAGGCAGCATCTCGGGAGAGAAGGAATGGGTGACGTTTCGGGTCGAGACCCTTCTTCAGACTGAAAACCTCTGCATGGTACACCTCATGGAAAATTTAATCAGCAACATAATACAGGTAACACTACCAAAACCAGGCATGGACTATAGATCAGGTCAGCAATACGAAAGTCAGGCATGGATCAATCCGCCTAGGGGATTGATCTACACTCCCCTCATCCTCTAGCGCTCCAAGGAATGGAGTCCCAGCCAACTCAACCTCTTCCTATAGCTCACACCCTCTAGTCCTGGCAACATCCTCGTAAATCTTCTCTGCACCCTTTCCAGCTTGATAGCATCCTTCCTATAACACGGTGCCCAGAGCTGGGCGCAAAACTCTAAACGTGGCCACACCAATATACGTCTTTATACGTCTCACTGTTGCATTCTCCAATTCCAAGTCATTCCTTGGGCGGTCACGGTGGCGCAGCGGTAGAGTTGCTGCCTTACAGCGAACGCAGCGCCGGAGACCCGGGTTCCATCCCGACTACGGGTGCCGTCTGTACGGAGTTTGTACGTTCTGCCCGTGACCTGTGTGGGTTTCCTCCGAAGACTTCGGTTTCCTCCCACACTCCAAAGACGTGCAGCTTTGTGGGTTAATTGGGATTGGCGCAAATGTAAAAATTGTCCCTAGTGTGTGTAGGATAGCGTTAGTGTGCGGGGATCGCTGGTCGGAGCGGACTCGGTGGGCCGAAGGGCCTGTTTCCGCGCTGTATCTCTAAACTAAACTAAACTAAACTAATACCCTGCGCCCCCTCTCTCTTTCGTGTGAACTCCACTTCATCTTGGCACGCCCCCATTTCTCCCACGATCTCCCCCCACCCCCTGGCAACCTGCCCCTTCCTTCACCTCATTTGCACACTCATTGTGCAGCCCAAGTCCCGGTTGTCCACACCCCACCACTTTTACGGCTTTCTCTCCCCTGTTACAACCAGTCTAAATTTGCTTGGGCAGCTCACATCCCAACGTTACGAATTGTGTTATAGACAATAGACAATAGACAATAGGTGCAGGAGGAGGCCATTCGGCCCTTCGAGCCAGCACCGCCATTCAATGTGATCATGGCTGATCATTCTCAATCAGTGCCCCGTTCCTGCCTTCTCCCCATACCCCCTGACTCCACTATCCTTAAGAGCTCTATCTAGCTCTCTCTTGAATGGATTCAGAGAATTGGCCTCCACTGCCTTCTGAGGCAGAGAATTCCACAGATTCACAACTCTCTGACTGAAAAGGTTTTTCCTCATCTCAGTTCTAATTGGCCTACCCCTTATTGTTAAACCGTGACCCCTTGTTCTGGACTTCCCCCAACATTGGGAACATGTTTCCAACCCCTTAATAATCTTATACGTTTCGATAAGATCCCCTCTCATCCTTCTAAATTCCAGTGTATACAAGCCTAGTCGATCCAGTCTTTCAACATATGATAGTCCCGCCATTCTGGGAATTAACTAAATTGTTCTCTAACTTCAAGTAAATTGTTCTCTAACTTCAAGTAACCCTTCCTTTCCCTCAAAGGTATTTATTCACAAAATGCTGGAGTAACTCAGCAGGTCAGGTAGCATCTCGGGGGAGAAGGAATGGGTGACGTTTCGGGTCGAAACCCTTCTTCAGACTGATGTCATGGGGGCGGGACAAAGATAGGATATAGGTGGAGACAGGAAGATAGAGGGAGACCTGGGAAGGAGGAGGGGGAGAGAGGGACAGAGGAACTATCTAAAGTTGGAGAAGTCAATGTTCATACCGCCGGGCTGCAAGCTGCCCAAGCGAAATATGAGGTGATCTCTTACATTTCCTTGTCTCTGTGTCTCCCCCTCCCCTGACTCTCAGTCTGAAGAAGGGTCTCGACCCAAAACGTCACCCATTCTGTCTCTCCAGAGATGCTGCCTGACCCGCTGAGTTATTTCAGCATTTTGAGTCTGTTTCCGACCCGAAACGTCACCTATCCAAGTTCGCCTGAGATGCTGCCTGACCCGCTGAGTTACTCCACCACTTTGTGTTCTCCTGTAGCTCAGATTAGTCACTCCTTTGGAACTGCTAACATAATACACGGTTTCTGCAAGTTTATAATGCAGTTTAGTTTAGTTTAGTTTAGAGATACAGCGCGGAAACATTCCCATCAGCCCACCAAGTTCGTGCCGACCAGCGACCACCTCTGACACTAGCCCTATCCTACACACAAGGGACAATTTACAATTTTCACTCAATGACTCTACCACTCTATGTGATAATAAGGTCATAAGTAATAGGAGCAGAATTAGGCCATTCGGCCCATCAAGTCTACTCCGCCATTCAATCATGGTTGATCTATCTCTCCCTCCTAACCCCATTCTCCTGCCTTCTCCCCATAACCCCTGACACCCGCACTAATCAAGGATTTATCAATCTCTGCTTTAAAAATATTCAATGGCAATGAATTCCACAGATGTACCACCCTTTGTCTAAAGAAGTTCCTTCTCATCTCCTTCCTAAAGGCACATACTTTAATTCTGAATTATCAATCAATCAATCAATCAATCAATGACTTCCGAAAGTACCTTTTCAATGAAGGGCAGGACACTTTTACTTTGCTGCTGTGAATTATCTTTAAACATGTCATATGCTTCATCTTGTAATCCCAAACAACAGCACTATCCTGTGGTGAAGATAGACACAAAAAGCTGGAGTAACTCAGCGGGACAGGCAGCATCTCTGGAGAGAAGGAATGGGTGACGTTTCAGGTTGAGGCATGGAAACAGAAACATAGAAAATAGTCGCAGGAGTAGGCCATTCGCCCTTCGAGCCAGCACCGCCATTCAATATGATCACGGCTGATCATCCAAAATCAGTACCCCGTTCCTGCTTTCTCCCCATATCACCTGATTTTGTTAGCCCTAAGAGCTATATCTATAACTCTCTCTTGGGTGAAGGCAGGCACGGGATACTGATTGTGGATGATCAGCCATGATCGCAATGAATGGCGGTGCTGGCTCGAAGGGCCGAACAGCCTCCCCCTGCGCCTATTTTGTATGTTTCATATTTTTATGAATATATCCAGTGAATTGCTCCAATTGTAAGTAATAATGTTGATGGAAAAATAGTGAGGTGAAATAATTGAAAAATAATTGGCAATTAATCCAGACCTTTTTTTTGGACCTCACGGGATCGCAAAGGTCTAGCGAAATGTTTTGAGACGTAGAGTAGTCAATGTCTTGGAGTGAAACTGTGGCAACAATTTGCGCGCAGCAGGGATCTACAAACAGTGTTGTGGAAAATGATTAGACAATCTGTTTTTTAAGTTGGGTTTCGAGATAAATACTGCTCAGGCACAGTGATGTTTGCAGCTTGTGTGTGAGTCACACCAAATATATATCCAAAGAGGTCATGGTTTATTCACAAGGCAGCACACCAACTGTTTACTCTTACTTGACTGACTCCAAAGCTCCCCTTTCCAAACCTGACTCTTTGTGAAGCCACTGCCGAGAAGCCGAGACATCCCAAACTGCAGACACTAATAAAAAGCTGGAGTAACTCAGCATCTCTGGACAGGCAGCATCTCTGGATGGAAAGAACAAGTGACGTTTCGGGTCGTAGAAAAAATAGGTGCAGGAGTAGGCCACTCGGCCCTTCGAGCCAGCAACGCCATTCAATATGATCATGGCTTTTTGACCCCTTTTGTCCCGCCCCCCTGACATCAGTCTGAAGTAGGGTCTCGACCCGAAACGCCACCCATTCCTTCTCTCCTGAGAAGCTGCCTGGCCTGCTGAGTTATTCCAGCATTTTGTGAATAAATACCTTCGATTTGTACCAGCATCTGCAGTTATTTTCCTATAAATATGATCATGGCCGATCACCCTAAATCAGTACCCTGTTCCTGCTTTTTCCCCCATAATCCCTTGTTTCCGTTAGCCCGCACTCTAACTCCCTCTTAAATCCATCCAGTGAATCGGCCTCCACTGCCCTCTGCGGCAGAGAATTCCACAAATTCACAACTCTCTGGGTGAAGAAGTTTTTCCTCAGCTCAGTCCTAAATGGCCTACCCGTTATTCTTAAACTGTGTGACCCCTGGTTCTGGACTCCCCCTACATCGGGAACAATTCTCCTGCATCCGGCCTGTCCAGAGCCTTCTTCAGACTGAGAATTGACACAGAATGCTGGAGTAACTCAGCGGGACAGGCAGCATCTCTGGAGGGAAGGAACGGGGGAAGGTATCGAATTGAGAGCCGTCTTCAGACTGAGAGTCAGGAGAGAGAAAGACACACAAAGGTATGGAAGGGGAAGGTGTGAAAATGAGATGTAAAAGGGGAAGCCCATCAAGGAAAATGTTGAATGGTTCATTGTTAGCTCGGGGAAAGGTGACAACGAGGTATTTAGTATAAACTCACCCTGACAATATTAGTTTATTGCTGATTTATTTTCGTTAACTGTCTTTAAATTCTCCGGCTGCCTATGCTAGGATTTGAAACACACATCTCCAATCATTAGTGCAGGCCATTAGTTTGCCAATCGAGGATCATAACCATGTTACCACCAAATCCTTAATTAGCAAAAAAGTGAAGCAAACAACATAATTATACTGGACTTTGTGTTGTAGTATGTTACCCACAATTTCTTTAATCTCCCTTTGAATTAATTTCACTTATTTTTTCGTGTTGGTGGATTTGATAGTTTATGGCCTTTCATCTTTCTTTATGTCAATATTTATCCCTCAAAGCACTGTAGCTGGAGCTGATCCAAGAGTGCGATGGTACGGATGCTGACAGTGACTAGTGGGTTGCCAACTTCCTCACTCCCAAATAAGGGACAAAGGGTGACGTCACCGCCTCACCCAGCCAGTGGCCACGTGCTCCCGCTCCACCAATGGCGGCCAACCGGGACGGAAGGTGGGTTTGCTACACAACCTCCGTTAGGCGGCGCCCGGGCCTCCACTGTCCGGGCCTAGAGTGTCTGGGACTCCACTGTCCAGGCCTACAGTGTCCACGACTACAGTGTCCAGGCCTACAGCATCCGGGCCTACAGTGACTAGGCCTCCACCGTCCGGGCCTACAGTGTCCGGGACTACAGTGCCCAGGGCCTACAGCATCCAGGCCTAAAGTGCCTCCACTGTCCGGGCCTACAGTGTCTGGGACTACAATGCCCAGGCCTACAGCATCCGGGCCTACAGTGTCCGGGCCTCCACTGTCCGGGCCTACAGTGTCCAGGACTACAGTGCCCAGGGTCTACAGCATCCGGGCCTACAGTGCCCAGGGCCTACAGCATCCGGGCCTACAGTGTCAGTCTGGCCTAATACAGGGCAAGGGCGGTCCTGTACGGGACAAACCAAATTAGCCCAAAATACGAGATGTTCCGGCTAATATGGGACAGTTGGCAACCCTAACAGTGCCTGATCCGAAGATGGATACATAAACCTGGAGTAACTCAGCGGCTCAGGCAGCATCTCTGGAGAAAACGGAATAGGTGGCGTTTCGGGTCGAGACCCTTCATCTGACAGAGTCGGGGGAAAGGAAAACTCGAGATCTAGACGGTGATGTAGAGAGATACAGAACAAATGAATGAAAGATACGCAAAAAAGTAACGATGATAAAGGAAACTGGCCGTTGTTAGCTGTGGGCTAGGTGAAAACGAGTTACAGACAATGAGACTCAACAAGACGACTTTGAAGCTGGTACGACTTGGGTGGGGGAGGGATGGAGAGAGAGGGATGCAGGGGTTACTTGAAGTGAAGTGACTTCAACCTGATCTCCCGCTAACCAAACACTTCAACTCCCCCTCCCATTCCCACACCGACCTTTCTGTCCTGGGCCTCCTCCATTGTCAGAGTGAGGCCCAGCGCAAATTGGAGGAACAGCACCTCATATTTCACTTGGGCAGCTTACACCCCAGCGGTATGAACATTGACTTCTCTAACTTCAAGTAACCCTTGCTTTCCCTCTCTCTCCATCCCTCCCCCATCCCAGTTCTCCCACCAGTCTGACTGTTCCCCCGATTACATTTTATCTCTGTTTGCTTTGTTGTCAGATTCTCCCAGCTAACAATTCTACATTTTCTTTGATCCCATCTCTTTTGATGTCTTGTTTTCACACATTACCCTTCCTTATCTCTGTGTCTTCCTCTCCCCTGAGTCTCAGTCTGAAGAAGGGTCTCAATAGACAATAGACAATAGACAATAGGTGCAGGAGGAGGCCATTCGGCCCTTCGAGCCAGCACCGCCATTCAATGTGATCATTGCTGATCATTCTCAATCAGTACCCCGTTCCTGCCTTCTCCCCATACCCCCTGACTCTGCTATCCTTAAGAGCTCTATCTAGCTCTCTCTTGAATGCATTCAGAGAATTGGCCTCCACTGCCTTCTGAGGCAGAGAATTCCACAGATTCACAACTCTCTGACTGAAAAAGGTTTTTCCTCATCTCCGTTCTAAATGGCCTACCCCTTATTCTTAAACTGTGGCCCCTTGTTCTGGACTCCCCCAACATTGGGAACATGTTTCCTGCCTCTAACGTGTCCAACCCCTTAATAATCTTATACGTTTCGATAAGATCTCCTCTCATCCTTCTAAATTCCAGTGTATACAAGCCTAGTCGCTCCAGTCTTTCAACATATGACAGTCCCGCCATTCCGGGAATTAACCTAGTAAACCTACGCTGCACGCCCCCAATAGCAAGGTCGGATCTCCTCTCTCCAGAGATGCTGCCCGTCCCGCCGGGTTACTCCTGCATTTTGGGTCTATCTTTGGTGTCAACCAGCATCTGCTTTTCCGTCCGTCACATGAATACCTCAAAAATGGCTCTAAGATCTCCAGTGATTTCAGAAGGTGGCAGATGGTGTCTACCTTACCGCGCTGGAGACCCGGGTCCGATCCTGACTACTTGTGCTGTCTGCATGGAGTTTGTACGTTCTCCCTTTGACCGTGTGGGTTTCCTTCCACACGCCAAAGACGTGCAGGTTTGTTGGTTAATTGGCTTCTGTAAATTGTAAATTGTCCCTAGTGTGTGCAGGATAGCGCTAGAGTATAGGGTGATCGCTGATTACTGGTGATCGCAGGGTGACTTGGATAGGTTGGGCGAGTGGGCAGAAGCATGGCAGGTGCAGTGCAATGTGGATAAATGGGTCACTTTCAGAATGGCAGGCAGTGACTAGTGGGGTACCGCGAGGCTCGGTGCTGGGACCGCAGCTATTTACAATATACATTAATGACTTGGATGAAGGGATTAAAAGTACCATTAGCAAATTTGCAGATGATACAAAGCTGGGTGGCAGTGTGAGCTGTGAGGAAGATGCTATGAGGTTGCAGGGTGACTTGGACAGGTTGTGTGAGTGGGCGGATGCATGGCAGATGCAGTTTAATGTGGATAAGTGTGAGGTTATCCACTTTGGTGATAAGAACAGGAAGGCAGAGTATTATCTGAATGGTGTCAGATTAGGAGAAAGGGAGGTGCAACGAGACCTGGGTGTGCTTGTACATCAGTCACTGAAAGTAAGCATGCAGGTAACAGCGGGCAGTGAAGAAAGCTAATGGCATGTTGGCCTTCATTGCGAGAGGTCCAAGTGCTCTTGTACAGGGCCTTGGTGAGATCGCACCTGAAGTACTGTGTGCAGTTTTGGTCTCCTAATTTGCGGAAGGCCATTATTACTATTGAGGGAGTGCAGCGTAAGTTCACCAGGTTAATTCCGGGATGGCGTATGATGAAAGAATGGGTCGACTGGGCTTGTATTCGCTGGAATTTAGAAGGATGAGAAGGGATCTTATAGAAACATATGAAATTCTTAGAAAATTGGACAGGGTAGATGGAGGAAAAATGTTCCTGATGTTTAGGGTGTCCAGAACCAGAGGTCACAGTTTAGAAATAAGGGGTCGGCCATTTCGGTCTGAGATGAGGTAAAACTTTTTCACCCAGAGAGTTGTGAATCTGTGGAAATCTCTGCAACAGAAGGCAGTGGAGGCCAATTCACTGGATGTTTTCGAGAGTTAGATTTAGCTCTTAGGGCTAAGGGAATCAAAGGATATGGGGAAAAAGCAGGAACGGGGTATTGATTTTGGATGATCAGCCATGATCATATTGAATGGCGGTGCTGGCTCGAAGGGCCGAATGGCCTCCTCCTGCACCTACTTTCTATGTTTCTATGTTTCTATGACCCGCTGAGTTACTCCAGCATTTTGTGTCTATCTTCGGTGTAAACCAGCATCTGCATTTCATAGAAACATAGAAACATAGAAAATAGGTGCAGGAGGAGGCCATTTGTCCCTTCGAGCCAGCACCGCCATTCATTGTGATCATGGCCGATCATCTACAATCAGTAACCCATGCCTGCCTTCTCCCCATACCCCTTGATTCCACTAGCCCCTAGAGCTCTATCTAACTCTCTTTTGAATCCATCCAGTGAATTGGTCTCCACTGCCCTCTGTGGCGGAGAATTCCACAAATTCACAATTCTCTGGTTGAAAAAGGTTCTTCAGTTTTAAATGGCCTCCCCTTTATTCTTTATTCTTAGACCGTGTCCCCTAGTTCTAGACTCCCACAGCATTGGGAACATTTTTCCTGCATCTAGCTTGTCCAGTCCTTTTATAATTTTATACGTCTCTATAAGATCCTCTCTCATCCTTCCAAACTCCAGTGAATACAAGGCCAGTCTTTCTAATCTTTCCTCACATGACAGTCCCGCCATCCCAGGGATTAACCTGGTGAACCTACGCTGCACTGCCTCAATAGCAAGGACGTCCTTCCTCAAATTAGGAGACCAAAACTGCACACAATACTCCAGATGTGGTCTCACCAGGGCCCTGTACAACTGCAGAAGGCCTCCTTTGCTCCTGTACTCAAATCCTCTCGTTCCTTCCTACACATAATCAATATCATACTTGGCACAGACATGATGGTCCGAATGACCTGTTTCTTTGCTGTACTTTTCTATGTTCTATGATCTAGCTTTTCTCTTTCTTTTAACATAATGAACATTAAGGTTCGGATCTGGAATATTGTTAGAAGTGATATCACCAAAGCAGATTAAATTGTCGTTAATTTGTGCGTTTAGTGGGATTTAGTGGGCTAGTCAATATGGAAGACATCAAAATAATTCATTGCTTTGTGCCCCGACTTAAATTTCTTTCTAATTAGTTGCATTTATCACATGATAATGAAGCTCAATAAAATATGTCCCTGAGAATTATAAACTACAAGTTTAATGCAACGCATTAATACTAATTATTCCTGGTGCTTTAAATGGACTTACTTGGGAATTAAGCTTAATAATGGCATCGAAAATCTATGTGGACAGGTGTCGATTCTCCTACGAAGGTGTTTGATCATCAAGGTTGACTAGAACATAACCCTCAAGGCTGCCTAGAGGTTTAAGGTGAAAAAGGGTAAGATTTGAAGGGTAGCCTGAGGGGCAACTTTTTCACACCGAATGAATGAACGTATGAATGAATGACACTCGCAGTCTCGGGATGAGACCGATGTTGGGAAGCTCCTAAAGCCGCACGAGGTTCGACTAGCCCTGACCCGGGGTAGATCGCCTGGCGAGAGGAGCTGAGATTCCCCCCACCTCCTCCCCCCCCGATGCAGGAGCTTGATCGCCCCGACGAGGAAGGCCCGCCGCCGACCACGGGAGTCAAGATCGTCCCGTCAACGGAAGGTTCGAGGCCCCCGACCGCTGGAGGACAAGGAAGGGAAGAGATTGGACTTTTTTCCGCCTTCCATCACAGTGAGGAATGTGGAGGAGTCACTGTGGTGGATGTTCATGTTAACATGTATGTTGTGTGTACTGTTGCTTTTCATTGTTATGACTGTACGGCAAATGAAGTCCCTCGTATGTTGCAAAACATACTTGGCCAATAAAGTATGATTGTGACTATGATTATTTCATTGTCTCATTTCTTAAGTCAAAGGGTTGAATCTGTGCAACTCATTGCCACAGAAGGCTGTGGAGGCCAAGTCAATGGATATTTTTAAGGCAGATATAGATAGATTCTTGATTAGTGCGGGTGTCAGGGGTAATGGGGAGAAGGCAGGAGAATGGGGTTGAGAGGGAGAGATAGATCAGCCATGATTGAACGGTGGAGTGGTCTTGATTGAATTGAATTGAATTGAATTGAATTGAATTGAATTGAATTGAATTGAATTGAATTGAATTGAATTGAATTAGGTTGAACTGAATAAATTTTATTGCCCAAGTATGTATACATACAGTCTGAAGAAGGGTCTCGACCCAAAAAGTCACCCATTCCTTCTCTCCAGAGATGCTGCCTGACCCACTGAGTCACTCCAGCATTTTGTGATACCTATACATACAAGGAATTTGCCTTGGTGTCAAATGGCACCAATTTGCCTTGATGGGCCGAATGGCCTAATTCTACTCCTATCACATGACATTATGACCTTATATTCTTTGGTTTTGCACACCCAAGGTATGCAAAGAGTCACCACGTAAAGGGCACCGACAAAGTTACAAAGGGGGAGGTCCGGGCGAGATCCTCCTTTGTCCTCCCCCCCCCCCCCCCCCCATCTTCCTCCTCCATGGTGGTTCCCCCCGCGCCGGGTTCTCCTTCGTTCTCGGCGGCACGTCTGTCCTCCAGCACCCACCTGGCCGCTGCTCGCCCGCCCGCACCATCAACGACCGCTGATCTCGACCGCCAATGCCCTCAACAACCGCTGCCACGGTGGGTATCTGGAACGATCGCTGGAGGAGGTCCGTGCAGCAAGGGACTGGCAGATGCTGGTTCAAAACCGAAGATGGACACAAAACGCCTGAGAACTCAGCGGGACAGGCAGCATCTCTGGAGAGAAGGAACGGGCGACGTTTAGGGTCGAGACTCTTCTTCTGCCAGAAGAGGTAGTTGCGGCAGGTACTATAACAACATTAAAAGACATCTGGACAGGTGCGTAGACAGGAAACATTTTGGGTGGCACGGTGGCACAGCAGTAGAGTTGCTGCCTTACAGCGCCAGAGACCCGTGTTCGATCCTGACCATGGGTGCTGTCTGTACGGAGTTAGTACATTGTACGTTCTCCCTGTGACCTCATGGACTTCTTCTGGGTACTCCGGTTTCCTCCCACATTCCAAAAATATGCAGGTTTGTAGGTTAATTGGATTCCATAAAAAAACTTGTCCCTACTGTGCAGGATAGTGCCAGTGATTGCTAGTTGGGGCGGACTCAATGGGTTGAAGGGCCTGTTTCCACGCTACATCTCTAAACTAAACTGATTTAGGGAGACAAGGAACAAAGCTGAACTAATGTGACGAGCTTCAATGGGGCATCAGATTGGCATGGATAAGTAGGGGTGCCAACTTAACCCAAATAAGCGACAAGGTGACGTCACCGCCCCACGCCCCACGTGACCTCACCCAGCCAGCGACTACAGGCTCCCGCTCCACCAATGGCGGCCGCCCGGGCCAGGAGGCAGGTTGCTACGCAACCTCCGTTAGGCGGCGCCCGGGACTCCGGGCCTACACTGTCTGGACCTACACTGTCCGGACCTACACTGTCCGGACCTACAGTGTCCGGACCTACAGTGTCCGGGCCTACACTGTCCGGACCTACAGTGTCCGGGCCTACAGTGTCCGGGCCTACATTGTCCGGGCCTACACTGTCCGGACCTACAGTGTCCGGGCCTACAGTGTCCGGGCCTACATTGTCCGGGCCTACACTGTCCGGACCTACAGTGTCCGGGCCTGCACTGTCCGGACCTACCGTGTCGGGCCTACAGCATCAGGGCCTACAGTGTCCGGGCATACACTGTCCGGACCTACAGTGTCCGGGCCTACACTGTCCGGACCTACCGTGTCGGGCCTACAGCATCAGGGCCTACACTGTCCGGGCCTACAGCGTCCAGGCCTACAGTGCCCCCCGAGCCTAATACGAGACAAGGGCGATCCCGAACGGGACAAACCAATTTAGCCCGAAATACGGGATGTCCCGGCTAATACGGGACAGTTGGCAGCCCTATGGACAAGTTAGGCCAAAGGGCCTATTCTGATTTGTTCAATGGTTTATTACCACGTGTACCAAGTGGCAGTGAAATTCTCTCTTGCAAACAGATGAGTAAGACTATTGCATGGAGTGTGGGAGGAAAGCGGAGCTCCTAGTGAAATCCCACGCAGGTCACGGGGAGAACGTACAAACTCCATACAGGCAGCACCAGTGGTCAGGATCGAACCCGGGTCTCTGGCGCTGTGAGGCAGCAACTCTACCGCCCTTTCTCACACGGGTAGACCTATCTTATTCATATCATCTGATGCTCAGATATGACTGCACCTGATGTCTTCAAAGCTTTCAAACGAGGCGCCTCAATCTATCAATCACCGGTTTAGATTACTCCAGTGCCAGCAGCTTATAAATATTTATGTCACACTCAGTATATTGTTTGTTTTTAAGATGCATCAAAATTCGCACACATATCTATGGAATGTTTTTTTTTTAAACTTCCAGGTATAATGCTAGTGTGAAATGTATACTTAATCATAGTTTAGTTTCTGCCTCGGATTTCTTTAATGATGCTCATGTACACAAATCATTGCAGTATTTACCCTGGCGGATAGCAAGCAAAGATAGACCACTGTGTTATCTTACCATTGTGATATTTAATAATCTATTTCAAAGTTCACTTTGAAAGTGAATGTGGGCGGCACAGCGGGTAGAACTGCTGCCTCACAGCGCCAGAGAGCCGGGTTCGATCCTGACTACCAGTGCGGTCTACAGTACGTAGAGTGTTTGTACGTTCTCCCCGTGACCCAAGTGGGTTTTCACAGGGTGCTCCGGTTTCCTCCCACACTCCAAAGACGTGCAGGTTTGTAGGTTAATTGTAAATGGTCCATTAAGTGGGACAGGGCTAGATTTAGATTTAGATTTAGAGATACAGTGCGGGCACAGGCCCTTCGGCCCACCGGGTCCGCGCCGCCCAGCGATCCCCGCACATTAACACTATCCTACACACACTAGGGACAATTTTTTTAAAAACATTTGCCCAGCCAATTAACCTACATACCTGTACGTCTTTGGAGTGTGGGAGGAAACCGAAGATCTCGGAGAAAACCCGCGCAGGTCACGGGGAGAACGTACAAACTCCGTACAGACGGCGCCCGTAGTCGGGATCGAACCTGTGTCTCCGGTGCTGCATTCGCTGTAAGGCAGCAACTCTACCGCTGCGCCACCGTGCCGCCCTGTGGGCTAGTGTACGGGGTGATCGCTGGTCGGCAGCGGCACGGTGGGCCGAAGGGCCTGTTTCCGCACTGTATCTCTAACATCTACAATCAAAAGTTTAAATGTACTAGTGTCAGGATTTTCCCTTGTGAGGTGCATTCAGTTGCAATGCAGTAGAACTGATTGGCTTCATTTGAAATTTGATTTCTTCTTCATGTTAATCCACCTAACCTCAATTTTAAAAGAAATATCCCAATGTGGTCACATCTATTCCTGTCTCTGAATTATTTCAGAGTTCGTAACCCTTATTGGCCTCTGCTGTCCTTCAAATTCCACATGCCTATTCTCACAGTCAGAATCTTTTTTCCCAGGCTAAAAATATCAAATACCAGGGGGCACAGCTTTAAGGTGAGAGGGGCAAAGTTTCGAGGAGATGTGTGGGCCAAGTTTGTTTTACACAGAGGGTATTTGATGTTGAATATGAGCAGCAAAGGATATTTTGGCGCATCTCAGCCTTAAATGGCAAACTCTTACTTGGAGGAAGTTAAACACAATGTAGACACAAGAAACTGCAGATGCTGGTTTACAACAAAAAAAAGTCACAGAGTGCTGGAGTAACACAGCGGGTCAGGCAGCATCTCGACAGAACATGGATAGGTGACGTTTCGGGTCTGTTCTTTTCAGATGCTGCCTGGGTAACTTCAGAACTTTGTGCCTGCTTTTATAGTTAAACATAATACTAATTATTGGGGCGCAGTGGTAGAAATGATGCCTTACAGCGCCAGAGATCTAGACTACGGGTGCTGTCCATATTGATTTTGTACGTTCTCCCCATGACCTGCGTGGGTTTTCTCCAGGTGCTCCGGTTTCCTCCCACACTCCAAAGATGTGCAGGTTTGTAGGTTGATTGGCTTGGTAAATGTAAAAATTGTCCCTAGTGTGTGTAGGTTAGTGTTAGTGTGCGTGGTTCGCTGCTCGGCGCGGGCCCGGTGGGCCGAAGGGCCTGTTTCCGCTCTGTATCTCTAAACTGAAATAAACGTTTAAAAAAATAGACACAATAAGCTGGAGTAACTCAGCTCGTCAGGCAACATGTCTGGTGAAAAGGAATGGGTGACGTTTTGTGTCGAGACCCTTCTTCGGTCTGAGAGTCAGGGGAGAGGAAAAAGAGAGATAAAGACGATGATATAGAGAGAAAAAGAACAAATGAATGACAGATGTGCAAAAGGTAACGATGATCAAAGAAACATGGAGCCCACAATGGTCCATTGTTGGCTGTGGGCTAGGTGATAACGATTTATGCAGACAGTGAAACTCAACAGGACGGCAGTGAATCTAGCACGATGACCAGGGATGGGGAGGGATGGAGAGAGAGGGCATGCAAGGGTTACTTGAAGTTAGAGAAGTCAATGTTCATACCGCTGGGGTGTAAGCTGCCCGAGTGAAATATGAGGTGCTGTTCCTCCAATTTGCGCTGGGCCTCACTCTGACAATGGAGGAGGCCCAGGACAGAAAGGTCGGTGTGGGAGTGGGAGGGGGAGTTAAAGTGTTTGGCAACCGGGAGATCGTGTAGGGTTCAGGTGGACTGAGCGGAGGTGTTGAGCGAAACGATCGCCCAGTCTCGCCGATATTCTATCATGTTTTTGTGTGTTACAAGTGTGGTACCTGCAGCTCTTGAATGAGATTGGTTTAAGAGAAGCAGGTTCTCAAGGCTTCACTGATTCAGTGATTCAACTGAAAGGTTGGTCATGGCGTTTCTTCGACAATGCTTGTTTGAAGCCAGTCTTAATGGGTGTCAGGTTGGAAGGGACCCATCCTCCCCCCTACATGACAAGTCTTTTGTTGGAAATAACAGAGATGTTTTGCTGATTCATATCGTGTGGTCACAAAGATTGTAAGTAACTCCAAAGACGTGCAGGTTTGTAGGTAAATTGGCTTGGTATCAGTGTCAATTGTCCCTACTGTGTGTAGGATGGTGTTAGTGTGCGGGGATCGCTGGTCGGCGTGGACTCGGTGGGCCGAAGAGCCTGTTTCTGCGCTGTATCTCTAAACTAAACTAATTTCATAGAAACATAGAAACATAGAAAATAGGTGTAGGAGGAGGACATTCGGCCCTTCGAGCCAACACCGCCATTCACTGTGATCATGGCTGATCATCCACAATCAGTAACCCGTGCCTGCCTTCTCCCCATACCCCTTGATTCCACTAGCCCCTAGAGCTCCATCTAACTCTCTTTTAAATCCATCCAGTGAATTGGCCGCCACTGCCCTCTGTGGCAGAGAATTCCACAAATTCACAACTCTCTGGGTGAAAAAGTTCCTTCTCACCTCAGTTTTAAATGGCTTCCCCTTTATTCTAAGACTGTGTGGCCCCTGGTTCTGGACTCCCCCAACATTGGGAACATTTTGCCTGCATCAAGCCAACTTCCTGCCAGTTGGAAAGGTGAGGTGTTTGAGACTAGAGTCTTAGAGTGATACAGTGTGGAAACAGGCCCTTCGGCCCAACTTGTCACCACGTATAAGAGACATGACAGGATGGATGAGGAACTTATTTTTTTCCATGAATGAGATGCATTGTATTAGGTGTTCATAAGTGATAGGAGCAGAATTAGGCCATTCGGCCCATCAAGTCTACTCCGCCATTCAATCATAGCCGATCTAACTTTCCCACTCAATCCCATTCTCGAGCATTCTCCCCATAACCCCAAACACCCATAGTAATCAGGACTCTATCTATCTCTGCCTTAAAAATATCCATTGAGGTCCTCCACAGCCTTCTGTGGCAAAGAATTCCACACCCTCTAAAAAAAATCATCCTCATCTCCTTCCTAAAGGAACATCCTTTAATTCTGAGGCTGTGACCTCTGGTCCAAGACTCTCCCACCAATGGAAACATCCTCTCCACATCCACTCTATCCAGTGGATGTGGAGAGGATGTTTCCACTAGTGGGAGAGTGGCCTATCCAGGCTTTTCACTATTTGGTAAGATTCAATGAGATCCCCCCCCCACCTCCCACATCCTTCTAAACTCCAGCGAGTACAGGCCCAGTGCCGACAAACGCTCATCATGTGTTAACCCACTCATTCCTGGGATCATTCTGGTAAGGATGAGGGGGGATCTTATTGAAGCATATAAGATAATTAGGGGATTGGACACATTAGAGGCAGGAAACATGTTCCCAATGTTGGGGGAGTCCAGAACAAGGGGCCACAGTTTAAGAATAAGGGGTAGGCCATTTAGAAAGGAGATGAGGAAGAACTTTTTCAGTCAGAGAGTGGTGAAGGTGTGGAATTCTCTGCCTCAGAAGGCAGTGGAGGCCAGTTCGTTGGATGCTTTCAAGAGAGAGCTGGATAGAGCTCTTAAGGATAGCGGAGTGAGGGGGTATGGGGAGAAGGCAGGAACGGGGTATTGATTGAGAGTGATCAGCCATGATCGCATTGAATGGCGGTGCTGGCTCGAAGGGCTGAATGGCCTACTCCTGCACCTATTGTAAAAAATAAAATTTAAAAAAACCTTCTCTGGACCCTCTCCGGAGCCAGCTCATCCTTCCTCAGATACGGGGCCCAAAATGGCTCACAGTCTCAAAATAAGGCCTTAGTTATTCAGATCTGAGGTGGAAAAAAATATGTCTTCACTCTTTGGAATTCTTTACCCAAGAGATCGTCGCCGGCTTCATCACTGACTATGTTCACGACCGATCGATAGATTTTTAACTGGTAAATGATTGAAAGGAGATGGGATTAGTGTCGGAAAGTGGCGCTGAGGTGACGGATTACCCATAATCTTAACAACTGGTGGAGCAGTCAAAATAGGCCATGTGTTTTAATCTTGTCTAGGTTTTTATGCCCAGTACAAACGTGACTGGGGTAGTCTGGGGTTAAAACTGGGTCGCAATGATGTATCTGTATCACTACACGTTAACAAATATACCAATGCAGAAATAATGACCAGAGATAGACCAGCTGGCCTCTTCAGACTTCAGCACATTAGTGAATGTTAAGCACTAACACTCATTACATCCCCCCCCACCCCCACCCCCACATATACATGGACACACACACACACACACACACACACACACACACACACATACACACACACACACACACACACACACACACACACACATACACACACACACACACATACACACACACACATACACATACACACATACACATATACACACACACACACATACACACATACACATATACACACACACACACACATACACACACACACACACACACACACACACACACACACACACACACACACACATATACACACACACATACACACACACACACACATACACATACACACACACACATACACACACACACACACACATACACACACACACACACATACACACACACACACACACACACACACACAGATGCACATAGACACACACATACACACACACACATAGACACACACATAGTCACAAACATGACACACACATAGACACCCACATAGTCACACACATGACACACAAACATACACATAGACACACACATAGATGTACACATATTGATACACATATATCGACACAGGTACACATGTACAAACCTATACAAATACACACGTACACAGACACAAACACAGCAGTCAGGCATGTGCTTACAAGCATACGCACACAGATACATACACACACACACACACATACACACACACACACACACACACACACACACACACACACACACACACACACACACACACACACACACACACACACACACACACACACACACACACACACACACACACACACACACACACACACACACACACACACACACATACACACACACACACACACACACACACACACACACAGAACCTTCCTCGCACTGACATAGACATGCACAAACACAGATGCGTATACGCACACAGATATTGTGGACGCAGCCCAGACCATCACACAAACCAACCTCCCTCCCACTGACTCCATCTACACCTCACGCTGCCTCAGCAAGGCCAGCAGCATCATCAAGGACCAGTCTCACCCCGGCCACTCCCTCGTCTCCCCTCTCCCATCGGGCAAGAGGTACAGAAGTGTGAAAATGCACACCTCCAGATTCAGGGACAGTTTCTTGCCAGGCAACTGAACCATCCAACCAACAACTAGAGAGCAGTCCTAAGCTACCATCTACCTCATTGGAGACCCTGGACTGTCTTTAAGTGGACTTTACTGGACTTTATTCTGTGGAGGGAATGGACCCTTCTTCGGACTCATTAGTCTAAGGAAGGGTCCCAACATTCCTTAGGAACCTTATTGTCCGATCCATGTTGTCCTGAGATGCTGCCTGACCTGTTGAGTTCCACCAGCACTTTGTTTCCTGGGTTCTATCTGTGTATGCCTTGTCAGAGAAGATTTACCAAGATGTTGCCAGACTGAGAGGGTGTGAGCTACAGGGAGAGATTGAGCAGGGTGGGACTCTGTTCCCTGGAGCGCAGGAGGATGAGCGGATGATCTTATAGAGGTGTACAATATCATGCAAGGAATAGATCGGGTAGATGCACAGAATCTCTTGCCCAGAGTAGGTGAATCAAGCACCAGACGACATAGGTTTAAGATGGAGGGGAAAAGATTTAATGGGAATCTGAGGGGTAACTTTTTCACACAAAGGGTGGTGGGTGTAAGGAACGAGCTGCCAGAGGAGGTAGTTGAGGCTGGGACTATCCCAACGTATAAGAAACAGTTAGACAGGTACATGGATAGGACGGGTTTGGAGGGATATGGACCAAGAGCTGTGTGCAGTTTTGGTCTACAAATTTGAGGAAGGATATTCTTGCTATTGAGGACGTGAAGCGTAGGTTTACTAGGTTAATTTTCGGAATGGCGGGACTGTCATATGTTGAAAGACTGGAGCGACTAGGCTTGTATACACTGAAATTTAGAAGGATGGGAGGAGATCTTATCGAAACGTATAAGATTATTAAGGGGTTGGACACGTTAGAGGCAGGAAACATGTTCCCAATGTTGGGGGAGTCCAGAACAAGGGGCCACAGTTTAAGAATAAGGGGTAGGCCATTCAGAACTGAGATAAGCCAAAACCTTTTTCAGTCGGAGAGTTGTGAATCTGTGGAATTCTCTGCCTCAGAAGGCAGTGGAGGCCAATTCTCTGAATGCATTCAAGAGAGATCTAGATAGAGCTCTTAAGAATAGCGGAGTCAGGGGGTATGGGGAGAAGGCAGGAACGGGGTACTGATTGAGAATGATCAGCCATGATCACATTGAATGGTGGTGCTGGCTCGAAGGGCCGAATGGCCTCCTCCTGCACCTATTGTCTATTCTCTATTGTCTAAGGACGGGTCCCAACATTCCTTAGGGACCCTATTGTCCGATCCATGTTGTCCTGAGATGCTGCCTGACCCCGTAGCGCAGGGTAGCTGGGACATGTTGGCCGGTGTGGGCCGAAGGGCACTGTTTCCGCACTGTGTCACTCTATGACTCTGCTACTAAGTGGGTGGTGGTTGTAGCTGTGCAATACCCACAGTAAAAACCTAAACGAGAGAAACACCTCAATCACATTCCAAGAGAGAGTTTGAACGTGGGGAGTTGTGGATCGATGACGTCGTTGACCCATAAGGCCTTTCTCTCTCCCTGTTTATCTGATGATCCTGTGAACTGGAATATTTATTCAGCCTGAAGCAACAGCAAGGGGGGGGGGAGAGGAACGTTTACTCACTCACGTTATAAACTCCAAAAGTTCAAAGTAGGCATCAGTCAAAAAGGCAGCAGCCACACATTCCCCCCCCCCAGCCAGGGAACGATTCTCGGGTCTAATACTTTGTTGAAAAAACAAAACAAGCTCTCGGCTGTCAGGAGATATCACCCACCTCATGGCAAAGGCATTTTCCCCCATTTTAATCGTGTATCTCTGAGTTATTAGGCAGTTTTTCCACCAGTTGGAAACGTTGACCTGTTCTTTCAGGAAATCTGCCCTCAGAGGGGGGAGCAGATATTGTTTGCAGCAGAGGGATATTCTGCAGCTGTGATAATAGATTTGAAAGTTTACACTGGGCTACGTTCTCGTTCTGTTCCCCCTGGATGTCCCGCCTGATGTTTGCTCGAGGACGTCAGAGAACGGTTGGGGTCGGGAAGACCCTGGAGGCCACTCAGTCTTGCGTTTGCATCGAGCCCGTCCACATCTCGGGACGTGCTAGCGTTGATCACGAGAGGGCTCGCATACAAACATCAGCGGTCGCAATGCTGAGACGTGACAAGGCGCGGGTCAGGCCGCATGAAGCTTGGAGATGCAGCGCGGAAACCGGCCCTCTCGGCCCACCGGGTCCGCGCCGACCAGCGATCCCCGCACACTGACACCATCCTACACCTACTAGGGGCAGTTTTTACATTTTTACCAAGCCAATTAACCTACAAAACTTTGGAGTGTGGGAGGAAACCGAAGATCTCGGAGAAATTCCACGCAGGTCACGGGGAGAACGCACAAACTCCGTGCAGACAGCGCCCGTAGTCGGGATCGAACCTGAGTCTCCGGCGCTGCATTCGCTGTAAGGCAGCAACTCTACCGCTGTGGAATATTATGAGCAATTTTGGGCCCCATATCTGAGGAAGGATGTGCTGGCTCTGGAGAGGGTCCAGAGGAGGTTAACAAGAACGATCCCAGGAATGAGTGGGTTAACATAGAGTGGATGTGGAGAGGGTGTTTCCACTAGTGGGAGAGTCTAGGACCAGAGGGCACAGTCTCAGAATTAAAGGACGTTCTTTTAGGAAGGAGATGAGGGGGAATGTCTTTAGTCAGAGGGTGGTGAATCTGTGGAATTCTTTGTCACAGAAGGCTGTGGAGGCCAAGTCAGAGGATATTTTTAAGGCAGAGATAGATAGATTCTTGATTAGTACGGGTGTCAGAGGTTATGGGGAGAAGGCAGGAGAATGGGGTTTTGGAGGGAGAGAAAATTTCAGAATATCCCTCACTGCTTGGTTTCGAACAGCTCCGCCCAAGACCGCAAGAAATTGCAGCGAATTGTGGACACAGCCCAGACCATCACACACAAACCAACCTCCCTTCCATCGACTCCATCTACACCTCACGCTGCCTCGGCAAGGCCAGCAGCACAATCAAGGACCAGTCTCACCCCGGCCACTCCCTCTTCTCCCATCTCCCATCGGGCAAAAGGTACAGAAGTGTGAAAACGCACACCTCCAGATTCAGGGACAGTTTCTTCCCAGCTGTTATCAGGCAACTGAACTGTCCTACCACAACCAGAGAGCAGTGCTAAACTACTATCTACCTCATTGGGGACCATAGGACTATCTCTAATTGAACTTCACTGGAATTTATCTTGCCTTAAACATTATTCCCTCTATCCTGTATCTGGACTGTGCGGACGGCTTGATTGTAATCATGTATTGTCTTTCCGCTGACTGGTTAGCACGCAACAAAAATGCTTTTCACCGCACCTCAGTAGCCATGACAATAAACTAAACAGAAACTGAAATTTATCTTGCACTAAACGTTCTTCCCTTTATCCTGTATCATCTGTACACTGTAGACGGCTCGATTGCAATCGTGTACAGTCTTTCCGCTGACTGATTAGACAATAGACAATAGACAATAGGTGCAGGAGGAGGCCATTCGGCCCTTCGAGCCAGCACCGCCATTCAATGTGATCATTGCTGATCATTCTCAATCAGTACCCTGTTCCTGCCTTCTCCCCATACCCCCTGACTCCGCTATCCTTAAGAGCTCTATCTAGCTCTCTCTTGAATGCATTCAGAGAATTGGCCTCCACTGCCTTCTGAGGCAGAGAATTCCACAGATTCACAACTCTCTGACTGAAAAAGTTTTTCCTCATCTCCGTTCTAAATGGCCTACCCCTTATTCTTAAACTGTAGCCCCTTGTTCTGGACTCCCCCAACATTGGGAACATGTTTCCTGCCTCTAACGTGTCCAACCCCTTAATAATCTTATACGTTTCGATAAGATCCCCTCTCATCCTTCTAAATTCCAGTGTATTCAAGCCTAGTCGCTCCAGTCTTTCAACGTACGACAGTCCCGCCATTCCGGGAATTAACCTAGTAAACCTACGCTGCACGCCCTCAATAGCAAGAATATCTTTCCTCAAACTTGGAGACCAAAACTGTACACAGTACTCCAGGTGCGGTCTCACTAGGGCCCTGTACAACTGCAGAAGGACCTCTTTGCTCCTATACTCAACTCCTCTTGTTATGAAGGCCAACATTCCATTGGCTTTCTTCACTGCCTGTTGTACCTGCATGCTTCCTTTCAGTGACTGATGCACCAGGACACCCAGATCTCGTTGTACGTCCCCTGTTCCTAACTTGTCACCATTCAGTTTCAGGTGCGGTCTCACTAGGGCCCTGTCCAACTGCAGAAGGACTTCTTTCGCGTCGGTTAGCACGTAGCAAAAAAAGCTTCTCACGGCACCTCGGTACGGGCGACAATGAACTAAACTGAACGAAGCTTTAATTAATGAATGTGCAGACACAGGAAAAAAAAGGCTGGCTGCTCGGGGCAGAGAAGTGGTGAATAAAATTAAACTTGGAGAAGTGTGAGGTGAAACACGCCGACAGGAAGAATAACAAGGGAGTGCGCAGGCCAAATGGCACAGTTCTGAAGGGCTGCTCAAGAACAGAGGGTGTTGGTAAAGTGTGGGAATAAATCGTGGAAAGTTGTCAGAGGAGGTCGTGAGATCTGAGGATTCATAAACAGAGAGGGAAAGCACAAAAGCAGTGCAGTTATGCTGAATATGAACAGAATGCCAGCTTGACCACACTGGACCACTTGAGTTTAGTTTGGCTAACTTTAGAGATTCGGCGCGGAAACAGGCCCCTCAGCCCACCGGGTCCGCGCCGACCAGCGATCCCCACACACTCACGCTATCCTGCACACACTAAGGGACAATAGACAATAGACAATAAGTGCAGGAAGAGGCCATTCGGCCCTTCGAGCCAGCACCGCCATTCAATGCGATCATGGCTGATCATTCTCAATCAGTACCCCGTTCCTGCCTTCTCCCCGTACCCCCTGACTCCGCTATCCGTAAGAGCTCTATCTAGTTACATTCATACCAAGCCAATTAACATACAAACATGCGCGCCTTCGGAGCGCGGGATGAAACCGAAGATCTCGGAGAAAGCCCACACAGGTCACGAGGGGAGAGAGTACAAACTCCGTACAGACAAGCGCCCGTGGTCGAGATGGAACCCGGGCCTCCGGCGCTGCAAGCGCTGTAAGGCAGCAACTCTACCGCTGCGCCACCGTGCTCTGAAGGACTCCTGTAAATCCTGGACAGGCAACTGAAAAAAAAAAACTGCCATTAATATTAAGATACTACGCGAATATTGACACAACTCGGGTAAGAGCTTTAATATTGAAATAAGCTCCTCCGCGTACCTGCAAATATTGGCACTCACCTGGGAGTCCGTGCCAACACTGAGGTGTTAGAGACATAGAAACATAGAAAATAGGTGCAGGAGTAGGCCATTCGGCCCTTCGAGCCTGCACCGCCATTCAATATGATCATGGCTGATCATCCAACTCAGTATCCCGTACCTGCCTTCTCTCCGTACCCCCCGATCCCTTTAGCTCGGGCCACATCTAACTCACTCTTAAATATAGCCAATGAACTGGCCTCAACTACCTTCTGTGGCAGAGAATTCCACAGATTCACCACTCTCTGTGTGAAAAAATACTTTCTCATCTCGGTCCTAAAAGACTTCCACCTTATCCTTAAACTGTGACCCCTTGTTCTGGACTTCCCCAACATCGGGAACAATCTTCCTGCATCTAGCCTGTCAAACCCCTTAAGAATTTTGTGTTTCTATAAGATCCCCCCTCAATCGACTAAATTCCAGCGAGTACAAGCTGAGTCTATCCAGTCTTTCTTCATATGAAATTCCTGCCATCCCAGGAATCTATTGTATAAATATAAAAAGCACCTCGCTGGAACTGAGCAGAAACGTGGTTACATGGCTGGGAGTTCCTTTGATAGATTGGGAAGTTTTCCTGCAAATATATTAGCGTGGGCTCGAAGGCGTGGAAAGATATTGCTGCTTGAAAAAGAAAAGAACGCTCTAAGCTTCATCTCAATTATTAATATTTCGCCAAAATACTGAAAACGGCAGATGCCTGAATAAACGGATGTGAAAGGAGAAAAACAAAAATGACAAAATAATTCCCCATGAGTCGGGCAGCATCTGTGGAGGGAGAAGGCTTAACTTTTGGAAGAAGAAGGAACTGCAGATGCCGGTTTAACAACAAAAATAAAATACAAAGTGCTGGAGTAACTCAGCGAGTCAGGCAGCATCTCTGGGGAGCATGGACAGGCGATGTTTTGGGTGGTAACCCTTTTTCAGTCAGGCCGACTAGCACAGCGGTAGAGTTGCTGCCTCACAGCGCCGGAGACCCGGGTTCGATCCCGACTATGGGTGCCGTCTGTATGGAGTTTGTACGTTCTCCCCGTGACCTGCGTGGGTTTTCACCAAGATCCTCGGTTTCCTCCCAAACTCCAAAGACGTGCTGGTTTGTCGGTAAGTTGGCTTGGTGTAAATGTAAAATTGTTCCTGGTGTGTGTAGGATAGTGCTAATATGCGGGGAATCAATTGTCGGCATGGACTCGATGGGCCGAAGGGCCTGTTTCTGCGCTGTACCTCTAAACAAAGCTAAACTAAAAAGATGTGTCGGAAGGAACTGCAGATGCCGGTTCAAACCGAAGATAGACAATAGACAATAGACAATAGACAATAGACAATAGACAATAGACAATAGACAATAGACAATAGGTGCAGGAAGAGGCCATTCGGCCCTTTGAGCCAGCACCGCCATTCAATGTGATCATGGCTGATCATTCTCCATCAGTACCCCGTTCCTGCCTTCTCCCCATACCCCCTGACTCCGCTATCCTTAAGAGCTCTATCCAGCTCTCTCTTGAATGCATTCAGAGAATTGGCCTCCACTGCCTTCTGAGGCAGAGAATTCCACAGATTCACAACTCTCTGACTGAAAAAGTTTTTCCTCATCTCAGTTCTAAATGGCCTACCCCTTATTCTTAAACTGTGGCCCCTTGTTCTGGACTCCCCCAACATTGGGAACATGTTTCCTGCCTCTAACGTGTCCAACCCCTTAATAATCTTATACGTTTCGATAAGATCCCCTCTCATCCTTCTAAAACCTGGAGTAACTCAGTGGGACAGGCAGCATCTCTGGAGAGAAGGAATCGGTGACATTTCAGATCCAGACCCTTCTTCAGACTTATCCCTAACCAGTCTGAAGAAGGGTCTCGACCCGATACGTCACCCACTTTAAACTAAAAAGATGCTGCTTGACCTGCCGAGTTACTCCAGCATTTTGTGCCTTTTTTGTTGTAATCGGGCACCTGCAGTTCCTTGTGCCTAAACGCTGCTCCATTTTATTGGCTGGCAAGAAAGGTGACGCAATGCGGGAACTGAACTGCGTTGAGATGCACTGTGGCCAGCTGAGCTCCAATTTAATTGCATTGTTTCAATGGCACAATGTCTGGCTCAGGAAGCCTCATTCTGCATTAAAAGCATCTGCCTGTCTCGCCTGTGGTCATTGATCGCAATCTCCCGGTTGCCAAACACTTTAACTCCCCCTCCCATTCCTACACTGACTTTTCTGTGTCCTGGGCCTCCTCCACTGTCAGAGTGAGGCCCAGCGCAAAATGGAGGAACAGCACCTCATATTTCGCTTGGGCAGCTTACACCCCAGCGGCACGAACATTGACCCCACCCGAAATGTCACCTATTCCTTCTCCCGCTGAGTTACTCCAGCATTTTGTGTCTATCTTCAGTATGAATATTGACTTCTCTAACTTCAAGTAACCCTTGCTTCCCTCTCTCTCTCCGTCCCTCCCCCATCCTAGTTCTACGACTAGTTTCAATGTCCTCCTGATTAAATATTACTGATTGTGTGTTTCGCTGTCACCTTCCCCTCAGCTGACAGTGTTCCATTCTACATTTTCCTCGAACTTTGTCCCCTTTGATCTGTCGTTTTCACACCTTACCCTTCCATATCTCTAGACTCCCTCGCCCCTGACTCTCAGTCTGAAGAAGGGTCTCGACCCAAAACGTCACCCGTTCCTTCTCTCCAGAGATGCTGCCTGACCAGCTGAATTAATCCAGCATTTTGTGTCTGTCATTGATTCAGAGTCAAATTACCGGGTTGGCACGGTGGCGCAGCGGTAGAGTTGCTGCCTCACAGCGCCAGAGACCCAGGTTCGATCCTGACTACTGTTCCTAGTTTATACGTTCTTCCCGTGACCTGCGAGGATTATCTTTCGGATATTCGGTTTCCTCCCGCACTCCAAAGACGTACAGGTTTGTAGGTTGATTGGCTTGGTATAAATATTAAAATTGTCCCTCAGTGTGTGTAGGATGGTGTTCGTGTGCGGGGATCGCTGGTCGGTGCGGACTCGGTGGGCCGAAGGGCCTGTTTCCGCGCTGTATCTCTAAACTAAACTGAACTAAAAGCAATTTATTGTATTTTCTCTCTCTCTCTCTCTCTCTCTCTCTCTCTCTCTCTCTGTCTCCACCCAAGTCAGCATTTAAGCTATGAGAAAACAAATAGCAATCGCTCCCACAGAATCAACCACAGACTGCCGCCCAGTCTAACAATAAAAAACAACTCCTTACTCTTGGTGCTATAATTTGCAAGCAGTTCACTTCTTCGCAAAGACGCAAGAGCTCAGAAGAAAGATTTGTATTTACTTTAACATCTTATCTCCTCCAGTCCAGGAAATGACTGAAAGGCCCTCCACTTACAAATCAATTACTCTGAAATGCGGCGGGCCATTTAGTTT
>NC_135963.1:4545755-4569923 GCF_053455715.1 Rhinoraja longicauda
AAAACTGAGTAAATTATCTGCTTTCCTCCCTATTGCGAATAATCCTTCTTTTAAGCCGTCTGTTTTAGATAGAGGATTTGCTCAATGGAAAAGTTATGGAATTAAAAGGGTGGGAGACCTTTATCATAAGGGAACTTTTCTTTCTTTTTAGGATTTACAGCAGAAGTTCGGATTACATGTTAATAATTATTTTAGATATTTACAATTTAGAGATTATGTAAAATTACACATGCAAGAATATAAATTTAGAGGCCCAGAAACTCTTGATGTATGCCTGAATCGACATTATAATTCAAATAAATTAATATCCTTTATTTATAATACTCTCTTAGATACTGACATTCCGTCATCAGAATCATATAGACGAGCATGGGAGGACGAACTGAACCAACTTATAATGCAAGATATATGGGATGAAAGTTTACAACATATACACCAATGTTCATTAAATACTAGACATTCCTTAATACAATTTAAAATAATACATAGATTACATTATTCGAAGACGAAATTAAATAGGATTTTTCCTAGTATCTCTCCTATTTGTGATAAATGTCAATTTCAAGAAGCTAATTTAACTCATACTTTCGTAACTTGCATAAAAATGCAAAATTTCTGGTTGGAGATTTTAAAAATAGTTTCTAAAGTTATCGATAACCAATTGGATATGGATCCAAAATTAATTATATTAGGATTATCAGAACATACTACAAACTTTACAACAAGTCAGTACATTTTCTTGATTACAGTTTAATAACTGCGAAAAAATTAATACTTAAATTTTGGAAAAAAACAATAACCCCCACAATTAAAATGTGGACTACGGAAATGACAGAGACCTTACATTTGGAAAAAATAAGATTTGCCTTAATTGACAAACCTGATTTATTTTAAAAATATGGTCTCCATTTATTGAATTTTTAGAAAAGTAAATGGGTTTGACACAGGACTAAAATAAAAATTTAAAATTAAAAGTTGAAACTTGAGTTTAGGGTTGGATGTACAACTGTGGTTATTGTCTGCCGGATCTACCCCCTTTAATTTTTACAGTCATACTTTTTTTAATTTTTTTTATTATTCTCTCTTCCCAATAGTTTATAGTTTTTTTTTTCTTCCTTCTTTATTTTTTATTCTCTCTCTTTAAAAATTTAAAAATTGAAGCTATGTAAGAACTTGGTAACAAATTTGTCTTTTATTTCTATCTGTACATATGTTTTCAAAAATAAAATAATTTTAAAAAAAGGAATAGGTGACGTTTCGGGTCCTGACCCTTCATCGGACAGGAGAAGGGTCTTGACCGGAAACGTCGGCCATTTATTTTAGGACCCGCTGAATTACTCCAGCATTTTGTGTCTACCTTCAGTGTAAACCAGCACCTGCAGTTCCTTCCTACACAGTTTGTTTCTATTTGTTATCTATTGAGAACTGCGTTTACAGGCCTGTTATGTTGCTGCAAATAAGAATTTGATTGTGACACGTTGGTACATATAGACAATAGACAACAGACAATAGACAATAGACAATAGGTGCAGGAGGAGGCCATTCGGCCCTTCGAGCCAGCACCGCCATTCGATGTGATCATGGCTGATCATTCTCAATCAGTACCCCGTTCCTGCCTTCTCCCCATACCCCCTGACTCCGCTATCCTTAAGAGCTCTATCTAGCTCTCTCTTGAATGTATTCAGAGAATTGGCCTCCACTGCCTTCTGAGGCAGAGAATTCCACAGATTCACAACTCGCTGACTAAAAAAGTTTTTCCTCATCTCAGTTCTAAATGGCCTATCCCTTATTCTTAAACTGTGGCCCCTTGTTCTGGACTCCCCCAACATTGGGAACATGTTTCCTGCCTCTAACATGTCCAACAATGGCAATTAAATGCTGGCACTGTGGTGCAGCGGTAGAGTTGCCGACTTACAGCGCCGGAGACCCGGGTTCGATCCCGACTACGGGTACTGTCTGTACGGAGTTTGTACGCTCTCCCCGTGACCTGCGTGAGTTTTCTCCGAGATCTTCGGTTTCCTCCCACACTCCAAAGACATAGACGTTTGTAGGCTAATTGGCTTCTGTAAAATTGTAAATTGTCCCTCGTGTGTGTAGGATAGTGTTAGTGTGCGGGGATTGCTGGTCGGCAAGGACTGGGTGGGCCAAAGGGCCTGTTCCCCCGCTGTATCTCTAAACTAAACTGAACTAAACCCACTGAGTTACTCCAGCATTTTGTGTCTCCATTTGGTGTAAACCAGCATCTGCAGTTCATTCCGAATTTTTTTCTTGTGTTTGTTGTCTCTTAAGAAATGTGTTTGCAGATCTGTTATGCTGCTGCAAGAAAGAAATTCTTTTCTCCCTCTCCCTCTCCCTCTCCCTCTCCCTCTCCCTCTCCCTCTCCCTCTCCCTCTCCCTCTCCCTCTCCCTCTCCCTCTCCCTCTCCCTCTCCCTCTCCCTCTCCCTCTCCCTCTCCCTCTCCCTCTCCCTCTCCCTCTCCCTCTCCCTCTCCCTCTCCCTCTCCCTCTCCCTCTCCCTCTCCCTCTCCCTCTCCCTCTCCCTCTCCCTCTCCCTCTCCCTCTCCCTCTCCCTCTCCCTCTCCCTCTCCCTCTCCCTCTCCCTCTCCCTCTCCCTCTCCCTCTCCCTCTCCCTCTCCCTCTCCCTCTCCCTCTCCCTCTCCCTCTCCCTCTCCCTCTCCCTCTCCCTCTCCCTCTCCCTCTCCCTCTCCCTCTCCCTCTCCCTCTCCCTCTCCCTCTCCCTCTCCCTCTCCCTCTCCCTCTCCCTCTCCCTCTCCCTCTCCCTCTCCCTCTCCCTCTCCCTCTCCCTCTCTCCCTCTCCCTCTCCCTCTCTCCCTCTCCCTCTCCCTCTCCCTCTCCCTCTCCCTCCCCCTCCCTCCCTCTCCCTCTCCCTCTCCCTCTCCCTCCCCCTGTGCTCACAAGGAGAACGTGCAAACTCCTCACACACAGTGCCCGAGGTCAGGATTGATCTTGGGTTTCTGATGCTGGGTGACTCCACTAATCGCGGAGCTGTGACTGAAGTAAATGCCGATGCTTTATTGTTAATTTACAATCTTCCAGCACTAGTTCGACAAATACTGAATCGTGTAAGGCTGCAGAACCATTACAAAGCAGCTCAGAAATCAATTCATGTGGAGCATGTATTGGAAAGACACACTAGTTCTCTGTGTTACTTTATAAAAAAACCAATGGATCCATTTGTTTGTCTGTTTCTGCAAACTCTGGGTCTTGTTACATCGGAAAGTCTTTGATCTTTTTGTCTGTGCACAGAGATAAGAGGTAACGTAATATATACATATATATATATATATGATTTATTGTGATAAGAAAGAGAGAGATTGTTCAATAGGCTTGGAGCCACAGCCTCAGAATTTAAGGATGTTCTTTTAGGAAGGAGATGAGGAGAAATTTCTTTTGTTTTAAGTTATATTTTATATTCAACAATCTGCTGGGAGCACAGTGGTCCACACACACACGCACCCAGACCACATAAACACACACGCAGACACCATACACGCACACGCACATACGCGCACACATACACACCACGCACAGACAACACACACACAGACAACACACGCAATACACCACACACACACACACACACACACACGCAGACACCATACACGCACACACACAGACAATACAACACACACAATACAACACACACACAGACAATACAACACACACACAGACAATACAACACACACACAGACAATACAACACACACACAGACAATACAACACACACACAGACAATACAACACACACACACACAGACAATACAACACACACACACACAGACAATACAACACACACACAGACAATACATCACACACACAGACAATACAACACACACACAGACAATACAACACACACACACACAGACAATACAACACACACACAGACAATACAACACACACACACACAGACAATACAACACACACACAGACAATACAACACACACACACACAAATACAACACACACACACAATACAACACACACACACACACACACACACACACACACACTCACACACACTCACACACTCACACACACACACACACACACACACACACACACACACACACACACACACACACACACACACACACACACACACACACACACACACACACAAACTTTACAGATGTATTTTTAGAGTAGTAAATTATTTTGTCCGCTGGTGTTATTTTGGAAAAACAGGAGTAAGCTGCAAGTAAGCAGTCCATTGTTCTGCCTGGGACACATGACAATAAAACACTTGACTTGACTCTTGGCTCTCTCTCTCATGAACTATGGACATTTTTGGTTGAACAACCTCTTTCTGGCCATAAACTTTCACGATTCTTTTTCCGCGATTAAAAACGCAGACAGGAGCCTCAGAGGCTCAGGTCGGAGACACAAGAGAGGGACACAGACGGACGATAACCGGGCAACTATTGGGGGTGTCCAGAACCAGGGGCCACAGTTTAAGAATAAGGGGTAGGCCATTTAGAACGGAGATGAGGAAAAACTTTTTCAGTCAGAGAGTTGTGAATCTGTGGAATTCTCTGCCTCAGAACAGAAGGCAGTGGAGGCCAATTCTCTGAATGCTCTCAAGAGAGAGTTAGATAGAGCTCTTAAGGATAGCTGAGTCAGGGGGTATGGGGAGAAGGCAGGAACGGGGTACTGATTGAGAATGATCAGCCATGATCACATTGAATGGCGGTGCTGGCTCGAAGGGCCGAATGGCCTACTCCTGGACTTATTGTCTATTGTCTATTGTCTATTAACTACTGAAGGGAGGTAGACACAAAATCCTGGAGTAACTCAGCGGGTCAGGCAGCATCTCGGGAGGGAAGGAATGGGTGACGTTTCGGGTCGAGACCCTTCGTGTCGAGACCCTCCATTCCTTCTCTCCCGAGATGCACATACACACACCCTTTTTCAGACCGATGTCAGGGGAGGGAGCGGGAAAAAGATACCTGCCTAACTGTCTCTTAAACATTGGGATAGTCCCTGCCTCAACTACCTCCTCTGGCAGCTCGTTCCACACACCCACCACCCTTTGTGTGAAAAAGTTACCCCTCAGATTCCTATTAAATCTTTTCCCCCTTCACCTGACACCCATGTCCTCTGGTCCACTGAGTCACTCCAGCATTTTGTGTCTACCTTTGATTTAAACCACCATCTGCAGGTTTTTTTTCCTACACCACTGATGGGAGTTGTTGACAAGGGTGCTAGAAAAGTCTGGAAAGGCCTCGTCGAGGTTCAGCGCAAAGCCACAGACTCCTACGGCAAGGAGACAGGCCCAACTTCCAGAGCGACCATCAATCACAGGCTCACACTAATCCGAGACAAATCCCACTTCATTCTCCCCACACTCTAATTATCTTCCACCAGTTTCCTCCATTCGCCGCGCTCCAGTGGCTTTTAACAGTGGCCCATTAACCACAGGAGGCAGTGGAGGCCAAGTCAGTGGAGATGGAGAGATTCCTGCTCAGTTCGTGTGTCAGGGGTTACGGGGAGAAGGCAGGAGAATGGGGTTAGGAGGGAGAGATAGATCAGCCATGATTCAATGGCGGAGTAGTCTTGATGGGCCGAGTGGCCTAATTCTGCTCCCTATCACTTGGGAACATGACACACAATGCTGGAGTAACTCAGCGGGTCAGGCAGCATCTCTGGAGAGAAGGAACGGGTGACGTTTCGGGTCGAGACCCTTTTTCAGACTGATGTCAAGGGAGGGAGCGGGACAAAGATACCTGTCTAACTGTTTCTTAAACATTGGGATAGTCCCAGCCTCAACTACCTCCTCTGGCAGCTCGTTCCATACACCCACCACCCTTTGTGTGAAAATGTTACCCCTCAGGTTCCTATTAAATCTTTTCCCCCTTCACCTTAAACCCATGTCCTCTGGTCCTCGATTCCCCAACTCTGGGCAAGAGGCTCTGGGCAAGAGACTCTGGGCAAGAGACTAGACAGGAAGACTAGTGGGAGAACTGGGAAGGGGGAGGGGATGGAGAGGGAAAACAGGGACTATCTGAAGTTGGAGAAGTCAATGTTCACACTGCTGGGGTGTAAACTACCCAAGCAAAATATGAGGTGCTGTTCCTCCAATTTGTGCTGGGCCTCACTCTGGCAATTTCTTTCCCACACTTATGAACATGAACCTGCTAAAAACACGTCTTTGGGATCCGGGGGGGAAACCGGAGCACCCGGAGGAAACCCATTCCTCCCATACCTCCAATCACAGGTAGAACATGCAAACTACACAGGCACAGCACCTGGGGTGTTGTATTAATGCACCCGTAAAGCTGCAGCAGCAAGAATTTCAAAGTCTAGTTTAGTTCAGTTTAGAGATGCAGCGTTTAAACTAGGCCTTTGATCCACCGAGTCCGCGCCGACCAGCGATCCCCGCAAATTTACCCTATCCTACACGTACCAGGGACAATTTTACATTTTACATTGATACCATGCCAATTAACCTACAAACCTGCACGTCTTTGGAGCGTGGGAGGAAACCGAAGATCTCGGAGAAAACCCACGCAGGTCACGGGGAGAACGTACAAACTCCGTACAGACGGCGCCCGTAGTCGGGATCGAACCCGTGTCTCTGGCAGCAACTCTACCGCTGCGCCACAGTGCCGCCCTAGTTCCAGTGCCAGTGCAGTAGTCAGCCATGATCAAGTGCTTGCTCGAAGGGCCGAATGGCCTCCTCCTGTACCTATTGTGTAATGTCTATTGAGACTGTGGGGTGATCTTATAGAGGTGTATAAAATCATGAGGGGAATTGATGGTGTGAATGCACAGAGTCCTTTACGGGCGCGGTCTTTCAGGAGTTTGTACGTTCACCTTCTGACTGCGTGGGTTTTGTCCGGGTGCTCCGGTTTCCTCCTACGCTCCAAAGACGTATTGTTTTGTTGGTTAATTGTCTTTGGTAAAATTGTAAATTGTCCCTAGTGTGTCAGAGTGTCGTAGAGTGATACAGCGGGGAAACAAGCCCTTCGGCCCAACTTGCCCACACCGACCAACATGTCCCAACTACACTAGTCCCAACTGCCTGCGTTTGGCCCATATCCCTCCAAACCTGTCCTACCCCTGTACCTGTCTAACTGTTTCTTAAGCGTTGGGCTAATCCCTGCCTCAACTACCTCCTCCGGCAGCTTGTTCCATACACCCACCGCCCTCTGTGTGAAATTGTTACCCCTCAGATTCCTATTAAATCTTTTCCCCTTCACCTTAAACCCATGTCCTCTGGTCCTCGATTCCCCAACTCTGGGTAAGAGTTTTCCAGTCAGAGAGTTGTAAATCTGTGGAATTCACTGCCTCAGAATGCAGTGGAGGTAAATCCTCTGGATGCATTCAAGAGAGAGCTAGATACAGCTCTTAAGGATAGCGGAGTCAGGGGGTATGGGGGAGAAGGCAGGAACGGGGTACGGATTGAGAATGATCGGCCATGATCACATTGAATGGTGGTGCTGGCTCGAAGGGCCGAATGGCCTCCTCCTGCACCTATTGTCTATTGTTTATTGTCTACCCGATCTATTCCTCTCAAGATTCTGGTCGGCGTGGACTCGGTGGGCCAAAGGGCCTGTAAGTCTAAACTTAACTAAAAACTATTCGTTCATGCCAGAGACATTTTCGTTCTACTTTCCCACATCCCTAGATTCCCTTAATATCTAAAAAATCGATCTCAACCTTCAATTTACAGAGTAACTGAGGCTCCACTGTACCCTTGGGTCGAGAATTCCAAAGATTCATTCCTCTCCGGGTGAAGTATTTTCTCCTTATCTCTACCCTGAATGGCTGAGCTTTGATTTGTTTTAGTTTAGTTTAGCTTTAGTTTAGAGATACTTCGGGCCGCCGAGTCCGCGCCAACCAGCGATCCCCGCATGCTAACGCTATCCCACACGCACGCTAGGGACAATTTACATTCATACCAAGCCGATTAGCCTACAAACCTGCACATCTTTGGAGTGTGGGAGGAAAGCAGAGCTTCCCGGAGAAAACCCGCGCAGGTCACGGGGAGAACGTGTAAACTCCGTACAGACAGCACCCGTAGTCGGGATGGAACCCGGGTCTCTGGCGCTGCAAGTTCTGTAAGGCATCAACTCTTGCTATCGAGGGCGTGCAGCGTAGGTTTACTAGGTTAATTCCCGGAATGGCGGGACTGTCGTATGTTGAAAGACTGGAGCGACTAGGCTTGTATACACTGGAATTTAGAAGGATGAGAGGAGATCTTATCGAAACATAAGATTATTAAGGGGTTGGACACGTTAGAGGCAGGAAACATGTTCCCAATGTTGGGGGAGTCCAGAACAAGGGGCCACAGTTTAAGAATAAGGGGTAGGCCATTTAGAACTGAGATGAGGAAAAACTTTTTCAGTCAGAGAGTTGTGAATCTGTGGAATTCTCTGCCTCAGAGGGCAGTGGAGGCCAATTGTCTGAATGCATTCAAGAGAGAGCTAGATAGAGCTCTTAAGGATAGCGGCGTCAGGGGGTATGGGGAGAAGGCAGGAACGGGGTACTGATTGAGAATGATCAGCCATGATCACATTGAATGGCGGTGCTGGCTCGAAGGGCCGAATGGCCTACTGCTGCACCTATTGTCTATTGTCTACCGCTGCGCCACCGTGACCGCCTTTGGAGAATGTCTTCTCCCTTGTTTGTGGACACCATGAACAGGGGGAAACACATGCACTTCAGTGATTTCAACCGAAATTGAAAGCCAGTTTGCCACTTATTGCAGCCAGTTTGAGTTTAGTTTATTGTCAGGTGTTACCGATGTAGAGTGAAAAGCTTTTTGTTTGCGTGCTATCCAGCCAGGGGAAAGACAATACGTGATTACAATCGAGCATATTCGCAGTGTACAGGTACACGATAAGGGAATAACATTTCTGAAGAAAGTTTCTGAAGAAGGGTCTCGACCCGAAACGTCACCCATTCCTTCTCTCCTGAGATGCTGCCTGACCCGCTGAGTTACTCCAGCATTTTGTGAAGGGAATAACATTTGGCGATCATAGTGAAAGCTAGAAAAGTTGCTGTGGGAGTAGAGATTTCGTAGTTGAGATATCATATATATACAGCCGGAAACAGGCCTTTTCGCCCCTCCAAGTCCATGCTGCCCAGCGATCCCCGTACATTAACACTATCCTGCACCCACAATTTTTACATTTACCCAGCCAATTAACCTACATACCTGTACGTCTGTGGAGTGTGGGAGGAAACCGAAAATCTCGGAGAAAACCCACGCAGGTCACGGGGAGAACGTACAAACTCCTTACAGTGCAGCACCCGTAGTCAGGATCGAACCTGAGTCTCCGGCGCTGCATTCGCTGTAAAGCAGCAACTCTACCGCTGCGCTACCGTGCCGCCCTATGCCTTACAGCGCTAACAGCGGGTTCGATCCCGACTACGGGTGCTGCCTGTACGCTCTCCCCGTGACCTGCGCGTGTGTTTTCTCCGAGATCTCCGGTTTCCTCCCGCGCTCCAAAGACGGTCTGTAGGTTAATCGGCCCGGTCGGTGTATGTGTAAGTTGTCCTCAGTGTGTGTGTGTGTGTGTAGGATAGCGCTAGGGTGCGGGGATCGCTGGTCGGCGCGGACGCGGTGGGCCTGTTTCCGCGCTGCATCTCGAAACTAGACTAAAACGAAACCAAGTGCGTGGAACGGCTGTAATGTGTGACTGTAGATCTGCTTCTGTGGGTGGCAGGCAAGTAGTCAATAGACAATAGACAATAGACAATAGACAATAGACAATAGATAATAGACAATGGACAATAGTTGCACGAGGAGGCCATTCAGCCCTTCGAGCCAGCACCGCCATTCAATGTGATCATGGCTGATCATTCTCAATCAGTACCCCGTTCCTGCCTTCTCCCCATACCCCCTGACTCTGCTATCCTTAAGAGCTCTATCCAGCTCTCTCTTGAATGTATCCAGAGAATTGGCCTCCACTGCCTTCTGAGGCAGTGAATTCCACAGATTCTCAACTCTCTGACTGAAAAAGTTTTTCCTCATCTCAGTTCTAAATGGCCTACCCCTTATTCTTAAACTGTGGCCCCTTGTTCTGGACTCGCCCAACATTCGGAACATGTTTCCTGCCTCTAACGTGTCCAACCCCTTAATAATCTTATACGTTTCGACAAGATCTCCTCTCATCCTTCTAAATTCCAGTGTATACAAGCCTAGTCGCTCCAGTCTTTCAACATATGAAAGTCCCGCCATTCCGGGAATTAACCTAGTAAACCTACGCTGCACGCCCTCAATAGCAAGAATATCCTTCCTCAAATTTGGAGACCAAAACTGCACACAGTACTCCAGGTGCGGTCTCATTAGGGCCCTGTACAACTGCAGAAGGCAGTGTACAACTGCAGGCCCTGTACAAGGGCCTACTAAGGGCCCTGTACAACTGCAGTATTCGCCTGGGCTGGGCGCCATCTTGGAAATCAGGATTCCCCCTCCCCCCCCAGTTGAGACTGAAGTTTTGATTTTGTGACAGGTGTTTCAGACCAAACTTCTGATTAATTATCGGTGGCAGACCAGATTGCACAAGATCATCTTTCAGTTTCTGTTGATATTAATTCAGGCGCTGGGTTTATATCCAAACAGATAGATTTTCAATTTCGACCTCACTGGGGACTTGATGAGCCTGTCGTTTTGCAGAGACACAATGTGCTTCCTCCGAGTGCTCTCCTGAATTTAGGAGTTGTTCAGTTCCGCTACGAGTCCCCAGTTGGTGATTGCAGATAAACATCATCTGTACCATTAAAAGAAAAAGGAAAAACAATTTTTGATCTCAGCGCATGGCGTAAAAGCGGCCTACGTCCCCTACAGGCACACGGATGTATTGCGGGCTAACCTTCAGTAACTTTCTTACTCATGTCCAGAGGTAATAAAGTTCACTAGATCACAAGTGGCCGGGGAAGAATTAGGCCGTTCGGCCCATCAAGCCCCACCTCGCCGACGGAGAAGATGCCTGAAGAAGGGCCTCCACCCGAAAACGTCACCCATTCCTTCTCTCCCAGAGACACTGCCTGTCCCGCTGAGTTTCTCCAGCAGTTTGTGCCTATCTTCTGACAAGTGATAGACAATAGACAATAGACAATAGATGCAGGAGGAGCCCATTCGGCCCTTCGAGCCAGCACCGCCATTCAATGTGATCATGGCTGACGGCACTGCGGCACGGTGGCGCAGCGGTAGAGTTGCTGCCTTACAGCGAATGCAGCGCCGGAGACTCAGGTTCGATCCCGACTACGGGCGCCGTCTGTACGGAGTTTGTACGTTCTCCCCGTGACCTGCGTGGGTTTTCTCCGAGATCTTCGGTTTCCTCCCACACTCCAAAGACGTGCAGGTTTGTAGGTTAATTGGCTGGGCAAAATGTAAAAAATTGTCCCTAGTGTGTGTAGGATAGTGTTAGTGTGCGGGGATCGCTGGGCGGCGCGGACCCGATGGGTCGAAGGGCCTGTTTCCGCGCAGTATCTCTGAATCTAAAACAAATCTAAATCTAAATCTAAATCTAAAATCTATCTTCTGACAAGTGATAGGTGGATACAGGTGAGAGGGGGCGGGGGGTGGGGGGGTGGTGGGTGGTTAAAGCTATGCCCTCACCCTACCTCTCTTCTCGCTTTCTCCCTCCCCCCTCCCAAACTACAATCAGTCTGAGAAAAGGGTCTCGCCCCGAAACATCAGCTTTAACATCCTTTTCTCCGGAGATGTTGCCTGCCCCGCTCCATTTGCCCCAGCAGTCCGTGTCTATCTTCTGCGAGTAAACATTTCATTATTCTGCTTCATATCCGATACATATGTCAAATAAATGCTCTTAACTTGTGGCTCTGAACTCTGCAGGATAAATGCATCTTGTCAGAGTGTTTTCCCCTGTTCTCTGTTCTCTCTCGCGCTCAGAGTAAAGGTTTATTCATTATCCTCCTCGCCTGCAAGGCTGGAATGACATCAAGGTTTGCCTTTGTATCTGCTTGTTTGAACAGAGTCCTTGCGAGGAACCCTGAATACTCGACATTTGTCGACACCAAGACGCCTGGTGCACAAAGCCTTTGATCAATCTCCCTCAAATTAACTTGGCCATCCGTACAACGGGCTGATTGTCAACACTTCCCCCTGCCAAACTCCACAGGCAGTTCCACCAATACATGAGCTGCTTCTTCATTGAAACATAGAAACATTGACAAAAATAGGTGGAGTAGGCCATTCGGCCATTCAGCCCTTCGAGCCAGCACCACCGTCATTCTATGTGATCATGGCTGATCATCTCAATCAGTATTTATTCACAAAATGCTGGAGTAACTCAGCAGGTCAGGCAGCATCTCAGGAGAGAAGGAATGGGAGACGTTTCGGGTCGAGACCCTTCTTCAGACTGATGTCAGGGGGGCGGGACAAAGGAAGCATATAGGTGGAGACAGGAAGGTAGAGGGAGATCTGGGAAGGAGGACGGGAAGAGAGGGACAGAAGAACTATCTAAAGTTGGAGAAGTCGATGTTCATACCACTGGGCTGCAAGCTGCCCAGGCGAAATATGAGGTGCTGTTCCTCCAATTTCCGGTGGGCCTCACTATGGCACTGGAGGAGGCCCATGACAGAAAGGTCAGACTGGGAGTGGGAGGGGGAGTTGAAGTGCTCAGCCACCGGGAGATCAGTTTGGCCAACGCGGACCGAGCGCAGGTGTTGAGCGAAACGATCGCCGAGCCTGCACCTGGTTTCGCCGATGTGAATAAGTTGACATCTAGAGCAACGGATGCAATAGATGAGGTTGGAGGAGGTGCAGGTGAACCTCTGTCTCACCTGGAACGACTGTTTGGGTCCTTGGATCAGTACCTCGTTCCTGCTTTCTCCCCATATCTTCCTTGATTCCTTTAGCCTGAAGAGCTAAATCTAACTCTCTAAAACGTCCGGTGAATTGGCCTCCACCGCCTTCTGTGGCAGAGAATTCCGCAGATTCACAACTCTCTGGGTGAAGAGGTTTTCCCTCAACTCAGTCCTAAATGGCCTAACCCCTTATTCTTAAACTGCATGACTCCTGTTTCTGGACTCCCCCAACATGGGGAACATTTTTCCTGCATCTAGCCTGCCCAATCCCTTCAGAATTTTATATGTTTCTATATGTTTATCTGTTTCAGGTACTGTTCGGTCGTAGCTACGGCATTTTAGAATGTAAGACCCTTAGACATAGGAGCAGAATTAGGCCATTCGGCCCATCGAGTCTGCTCGGCCCTTCCCTCATGTCTGATCTGTTATTCCCCTCTCAAACCCTTCCTCTCAATAACCTTTGATGCCATTATTAATCAAGAGAGTTTATGTGTTAATCTATAGAATCATAGAGTGATACAGCGTGGAAACAGGTCCTTCGGCCCAACTTGACCACACCGATCAACATGTCCCATCCACGCTAGTCCCACCTGCCTGTACTTTACGATACGATAGTGTTGCTTTACTGGAGTGACTAGGCTTGTATACACCGGAATTTAGAAGGATGAGAGGAGAGCTTATCTAAACGTATAAGATTATTAAGGGGTTGGACACGTCAGAGGCAGGAAACATGTTCCCAATTTTGGGGGAGTCCAGAACAAGGGGCCACAGTTTAAGAATAAGGGGCAGGCCATTTAGAACTGAGATGAGGAAAACCTTTTTCACTCAGAGAGTTGTAAGTCTGTGGAATTCTCTGCCTCAGAAGGCAGTGGAGGCCAATTCTCTGAATGCATTCACGAGACAGCTAGATAGAGCTCTTAAGAATAGCGGAGTCAGGGGGTATGGGGAGAAGGCAGGAACGGGGTACTGATTGAGAATGATCAGCCATGATCACATTGAATGGCGATGCTGGCTCGAAGGGCCAAATGGCCTCCTCCTGCACCTATTGTCTATTGATACGATACGATAGAACTTTATTTATCCCAGGAGGGAAATTGATCTGCCAACAGTCATAAAAACACAAGATACATGAAACATGAAATTAAAGTGACGATTGGTAAGGATTGACGGTGTGCAAAGATTGGGGTGGGGTGAGGGGGGGGGGGGAGGGGAGTCAGACTCAGTCTACCCCACGACAGAATGGGGAGGAGTTGTACAGTTTGATAGCCACAGGGAAAAAGGATCTCCTGTGGCGTTCTGTGTGGGCTCATATCTCTCTAAACCTGTCCTATCCATGTTCCCGTCTAAATACGTGTAGCTTTATTCATTTCCATTTTAAGATTGATCAACATAGAAACATAGAAAATAGGCCATTCGGCCCTTCGAGCCTGCACCGCCATTCAATATGATCATGGCTGATCATCCAACTCAGTATCCCGTACCTGCCTTCTCTCCATACCCCCTGATCCCTTTAGCCACAAGGGCCACATCTAACTCCCTCTTAAATATAGCCAATGAACTGGCCTCAACTACCTTCTGTGGCAGAGAATTCCACAGATTCACCACTCTCTGTGTGAAAAAAAACGTTCTCATCTCGGTCCTAAAAGACTTCCCCCTTATCCTTAAACTGTGACCCCTTGTTCTGGACTTCCCCAACATCGGGAACAATCTTCCTGCATCTAGCCTGTCCAACCCCTTAAGAATTTTGTAAATCTACTCCTGCACCTAAGTGCGCGGGGATCGCTGGTCGGCGCGGACTCGGTGGGCCGAAGGGACTGTTTCCGCGCTGTATCTCTAAACTAAGCTAAACTATTGTCATGGTGCAGCTTTTATATATTGGCAATAAAGACCAGAGTAGCAATATTGGAGGTCAGCCGTCATTCTTGATTCTCCGAAGAAAGCGTTTGGCGAGTTTTCTACAGGGAGCAATTTTGGAAAGTAAGGAATGACAGCTTTTGAAAAAAAAGTTGACGTATGTTACAGCAAAAAATGAATGTCATGTCCTGTTTTCTCTGCCAGTGGAAAGCAAATGATTGTGAATCGTTCCTCTGATTGTTGGAACTGTAAGACATCTCTGGGAATTGGATGCCACGCAAGAAACGTGAAGAAACGCAGGTCTTTCCCCATCATGCCAAGCTGCTCACCCCCAGTTTTCTTTTGATGCCTTGCCTTGCTATATGTTATTGGTCTTCTCATTCACAGCCTGGGGACTGCCAGTCAGGCAAACCTTATTCCATCTGTTGCCTTAAACATCACAGACCCTGACTTATGTTCTCAAAAATGCTGGAGTAACTCAGCAGGTCAGGCAGCATCTCGGGAGAGAAGGAATGGGTGACGTTTCGGGTCGAGACCCTTCTTCATCTGCAGTTATCTTCTTAAATACCTTCGATTTACATAGAAACATAGAAAATCGGTGAAGGAGTAGGCCATTCGGCCCTTCGAGCCTGCACCGCCATTCAATATGATCATGGCTGATCATCCAACTCAGTATCCCGTACCTGCCTTCTCTCCATACCCCCTGATCTCTTTAGCCACAAGGGCCACATCTAACTCCCTCTTAAATATAGCCAATGAACTGGCCTCGACTACCCTCTGTGGCAGAGAATTCCACAGATTCACCACTTGTACCAGCATCTGCAGTTATCTTCTTATACTGACTTTATGTTCTAGAGCGGCACGGTGGCGCAGCGGTCGAGTTGCCGCCTCGCAGCGCCAGAGACCCCGGTTCGATCCCGACTACGGGCGCTGCCTGTACGGGGTTGCACCTTCTCCCCGCGACCTGTGTGGGTTTTAGATTTTTTTCGATTTTTTTAGGTTTTAGAGATACAGCGCGGAAACAGGCCCTTCGGCCCACCGAGTCCACGCCGCCCAGCGATCCCCGCACATTAACACTATCCTACACACACTAGGGACAATTTATACATTTACCCAGTCAATTAACCTACATTTCTGCGAGATCTTTGGTTTCCTCCCACACTCCAATGACGTACAGATTTGTAGGTTAATTGGCTTGGCAAATAGAAACATAGAAACATAGAAAATACGTGCAAGAAACTGCAGATGCTGGTTTACACCGAAGGTAGACTCAGCAGGTCCTAAAGGAATGGGTGATGTTTCCGAAAAATGTCACCCATTCCTTCTCTCCAGAGATGCTGCCTGTCCCGCTGAGTTACTCCAGCATTTTGTGTCTATCTTCTGAACTGCACTACATCCTATCACTAGCCCTCTCTGTTTTTTAGAAAATAGGTGCAGGAGGAGGCCTTTCGGCCCTTCGAGCCAGCACCGCCATTCATTGTGATCATGGCTGATCATCTACAATCAGTAACCTGTGCCTGCCTTCTCCCCATATCCCTGGATTCCACTAGCCCCTAGAGCTCTATCTAACTCTCTCTTAAATCCATCCAGTGAGTTGGCATCCACTGCCCTCTGTGGCAGAGAATTCCACAAATACACAACTGTCTGGGTGAAAAAGTTCCTTCTCACCTCAGTTTTAAATGGCCTCCCCTTTATTCTAAGACTGTGTGGCCCCTGGTGTCTCTGACACCTTCCTCACCCTCCTGTCCTCTTCCAATGCCAGTCAAGGTTGAAGTGAAGCACACTCCACTGATGACCCTTCATGTGTGAACTGACCACAGTGTAACTCCATCCAAGGACCCAAACAGTCTTTTCTGCACCTCCTCCAACCTCATCTATTGCATCCGCTGCTCCAGATGTCAACTTATTTACATCGGCGAAACCAAACGCAGGCTCGGCGATCGCTTCGCTCAACACCTTCGCTCAGTCCGCCTTAACCAACCTGATCTCCCGGTGGCTCTGCACTTCAACTCCCCCTCCCACTCCCAGTCTGACCTTTCTGTCATGGGCCTCCTCCAGTGCCATAGTGAGGCCCGCCGAAATTGGAGGAACAGCACCTCATATTTCGTCTGGGCAGCTTGCAGCCCAGCGGTATGAACATCGACTTCTCCAACTTTAGATAGTTCCTCTGTCCCTCTCTTCCCCTCCCCCTTCCCAGTTCTCCCTCTATTTTCCTGTCTCCACCTATATCCTTCCTTTGTCCCGCCCCCCTGACATCAGTCTGAAGAAGGGTCTCGACCCGAAACGTCACCCATTCCTTCTCTCCCGAGATGCTGCCTGACCTGCTGAGTTACTCCAGCATTTTGTGAATAAATACCTTCGATTTGTACCAACATCTGCAGTTATTTTCTTACACAGTGTAACTGAAACATATCTTGGTTCAGACACAAAGAGCTGGAGTAACTCAGCGGGACAGGCAGCATCCCTGGAGAGAAGGAATGGGTGACATTTCCAGTCATAGAGTCATATAGTCATGGATTGATATTAGTGTGGAAACAGGCCCTTTGGCCCAATTTGCCCACATACCGGCCAACAATGTCCCAGCTGCCCTAGTCCCACCTGCCTGCGCTTGGTCCATATCCCTCCAAACCTGTCCTATCCATGTACCTGTCCAACTGTTTCTTAAACGATGGGATAGTCCCAGCATCAACTACCTCCTCCGGCAGCTTGATCCATACACCCACCACCCTCTGTGTGAAAAAGTTACATCTTGGATTCCTATTAAATCTTTTCCCCTTCACCTTTAACCTATGTCCTCTGGTCCTCGATTCCCCTAGCCTGGGTAAGAGACACTGTGCATCTTGATTCAAATTCTTCAGATTCCTAAGAATCACCCATTCCTTCTCTCCAGAGATGCTGTCTATCCCGCTGAGTTACTCCAGCTTTTTGTGTCTATCTTTGGTTTAAACCAGCATTTTCCCCACACATTTCCCACACAGTCTCCTTGGTAACTTTGTTCCCGTGGGAGTCCACCAATCTCACAGTGCAGCATTTATGTTCTGCCTCAGGGCACGGGACAGATCATTCATCCACCATTTGTGTGCTCACTCTAAAGGGTCCATTGCAAAGGCCAAAACATCAACGGTCTCTCTCTCTCTCTCTCTCTCTCTCTCTCTCTCTCTCTCTCTCTCTCTCTCTCTCTCTCTCTCTCTCTCTCTCTCTCTCTCTCTCTCTCTCTCTCTCTCTCTCTCTCTCTCTCTCTCTCTCTCTCTCTCTCTCTCTCTCTCTCTCTCTCTCTCTCTCTCTCTCTCTCTCTCTCTCTCTCTCTCTCTCTCTCTCTCTCTCTCTCTCTCTCTCTCTCTCTCTCTCTCTCCCTCTCCCCCTCCCTCTCTCTCCCTCTCCCTCTCCCTCACTCACTCCCTCTCCCTCACTCCCTCTCCCTCTCCCTCTCCCTCTCCCCCTCTCCCTCTCCCTCCCTCCCCTCCCCCACCCTCCCTCCCTCCCTCCCTCCCCTAACCATGTTCTCCAGAGATGCTGCCTGACCCGCTGAGTTACTCCAGCACTCTGTGAAACGTCATCTATCCATGTTCTCCAGAGATGCTGCCTAACCCGCTGAGTTACTCCAGAATTAGACTCTCACGACAGAGTCATAGTCATACAGTGTGGAAACATGTCCCAGCGTGATCAGTATGAAGAAGCGTCTCCACCCGAAAAGTCACCCATTCCTTCTCTGCCTGACTTGCTGAGTTACTCCAGCATTTTGTGAATAAATACCTTCGATTAGTACCAGCATCTGCAGTTATTTTCCTACATGTCCCAGCTGGCCTAGTCCCACCTGCCTGAGTTTGGCCCATATCCCTCCAAACCTGTCCTATCCTTGTACCTGTCTAACAGTTGCCTAAACGTTGGGATAGTCCCAGCCTCAACTACCTCCTCTGGCAGCTTGTTCCATACACCCACCACCCTTTGTGTGAAAAAAGTTACCCATCAGATTCCTGTTAAATCTTTCCCCCTTCTCCTTAAACCTGTGCCCTGTGGTCCTCGATTCCCCAACTCTGGGGCAAGAGACTCTGTGTGCGTCTCCCCGATCTATTCCTCTCATGATTTTATCCACCTCAAGATCTATCTTTAGTATGAAATGGCTTCTGCAGTTCCTTTTGATGACTTGTTCTTATACTTTTTCTAAATACTCAATAATATTCTATTTGCAGATGAATACATCCTACTGGTTGTGTGCCAGTGGAAAATGATCTGTGAGAAATGTCAATGGAATTACCCTGTTGACTGACATTTTGAGAATATTTCACTGCCATCTTGTCAAGGAAGGTTGGATATCTAGTGGAGGGGGGTTAATGTTTAATTCCAGTATATATTTAACTGTGCCTAAAAGGTGGCAATGGTTTGAAGTACAGCCTCTGGATAAATCCTTGAGAGATTCAACCGAAAACTAATTAAGAATCATAACTTCTTTACACAAAATCTAATATATTAGCAGAGTGGCACAGTGGCGCAGCGGTAGAGTTGCCGCCTTACGGCGCTTACAGCGCCAGAGACACGCGCTCTGTCCCGACTACGAGCGCTCGTCTGTACGGAGTTTGCACGTTCTCCCCGTGACCTGCGTGGGTTTTCTCCGGGTGCTCCGGTTTCCTCCCGCACTCCAAAGACGTACAGGTTTGCAGGTTAATTAGCCTGGAAAAAAATGTGAAATTGTCCTTAGTATGTGCGGGATAGCGTTAATGTTCGGAGCGCGCTGGTCGGCGCGGAATCGGTGGGCCGCAAGGCACGTTTCCGCGCTGTATTTCTAGACTAAAAAACTAAACTAAAAAGGGGGACGCGAGTGAGGTACAAGTTCATCCTATGAAACCCAAGGACCAAATATGTAAGAAGGAACTGCAGACGCTGGTTTACTCCGAAGGTAGACACAAAGTGCTGGAGTAACTCAGCGGTTCAGGCAGCATCTCTGGAGAAAAGTCTCAGCCCGAAACATCACCTATTCCTTTTCTCTAAACCTATGCCATCCATCTACGGGCGGTCACGGTGGCGCAGCGGTAGAGTTGCCGCCTTACAGCGAATGCAGCGCCGGAGATCCGTGTTCGATCCCGACTACGGGCGCCGTCTGTACGGAGTTTGTACGTTCTCCCCGTGACCTGCGTGGGTTTTCTCCGAGATCTTCGGTTTCCTCCCACACTCCAAAGACGTGCAGGTTTGTAGGTTAATTGGCTTGGTAAATGTAAAAATTGTCCCTAGTGGGTGTAGGATAGCGTTAGTGTGCGGGGATCGCTGGTCGGCGCGGACCCGGTGGGCCGAAAGGGCCTGTTTCCGAGCTGTATCTCGAAACTACCTGCCCAAAAGCTTTTTAAACGCTGTGATATTACCTGCCTCAACTACATCCTCTGGCAGCTCCTTCCATAGAAACATAGAAACATAGAAAATAGGTGCAGGAGTAGGCCATTCGGCCCTTCGAGCCTGCACCGCCATTCAATATGATCATGGCTGATCATCCAACTCAGTATCCTGTACCTGCCTTCTCTCCATACCCCCTGATCCCTTTAGCCACAAGGGCCACATCTAACTCCCTCTTAAATATAGCCAATGAACTGGCCTCAACTACCTTCGGTGGCAGAGAATTCCACAGATTCACCACTCTCTGTGTGAAGAAAAACTTTCTCATCTCGGTCCTAAAAGACTTCCCCCTTATCCTTAAACTGTGACCCCTTGTTCTGGACTTCCCCAACATCGGGAACAATCTTCCTGCATCCACGCACACACCAATCTTTGTATAAAAAACCTCAGGTTCCTGTTAAATCTTTCCCCCCCTTCACCTTGAACCAGAAGAATGATTGTCGTGTATGAATATATCGTGGAATGTTACTGCGTTAAAAATGAACGTCACATCAGTGCTGGTAAGAGCAACCTCATTAAAATTACCTCCTCATTCATTCGTGGCAAGTTCCACAGCCTGGCCGCGGGAGAAGACGGCAGGGGAAGAGAAAAGACATTGTGGCCTTCCATCACAGTGAGGAGAGGACTGGAGGAGACTCACTGTGATGGATGTTTCTTTTTTTTTTGTTTTGTTTTGTGTTGGTTTGTGATTGTGTGTGTTATTGCTTATTTTTATTGCTCTTATTGTTGGACTGTGGGTAACGGAATTTTGTCCAAAAGATTTGTTTTTTTGGATGACAATAAAGGTTATTCTTATTCTGATTCTGATTCTGATTCTGATTCCTCACAAAGTCGCTTAGGAGGTCATTAGTGATAGGAGCAGAATTAGGCCATTCGGCCCATCAAGTCCACTCCGCCATTCGATCATGGCCGCTCTATCTCTCCCTCCTAACCCCATTCTCCTGCCTTCCCCCCATCACCCCTGACACCCGTACTAAACAAGAATCTATCTATCTCTGCCTTAAAAATATCCACTGTCTTGGCCTCCACAGCCTTCTGCGGCAAAGAATTCCACAGATTCACCACCCTCTGCCTAAAGGAATTCCTCCTCGTCTCCTTCCTAAGGGAACATCCTTTAATTCTGAGGCTGTGACCTCTAGTCCTGGTCTCTCCCACTGGTGGAAACATCCTCTCCACATCCACTCTATCCAGGCCTTTCACTCTTCGGTAAGTTTCAATGAGGTCCCCCCTCATCCTTCTAAACTCCAGCAACTGCAGGCCGACAAACGCTCATCATATGTTAGGAAGACATAGCAAAGACCTCAAAACCCTCTCCTCATCCACTCTATCCAAGAAGAAGGGTCTCGACCCGAAACGTCACCCTTTCCTTCCCTCCAGAGATGCTGCCTGACCCGCTGGGTCACTTCAGCATTTTGTGTCCATCTTCGATTTAAACCAGCATCTGCAGTTCTTTCCTACAATTTAATGCTTTCAGGAGAGAGCTAGATAGAACTCTTAAGGGTAGCCAAGTCAGGGGGTATGGGAGAAGGCAGGAACGGGGTACTGATTGTGAATGATCAGCCATGATCACATTGAATGGTGGTGCTGGCTCGAAGGGCCGAATGGCCTCCTCCTGCACCTATTGTCTATTGTCTATTGTCTATTGTCGATTGTCTATTGTCTACACTCTATCCAGGCCTTTCACTACTCTGTACGTTTCAATGAGGTCCCCCCTCATTCTTCTAAACTCCAGCGAGTGCAGGCCCAGTGCCAACAAATGCTGATCATATATCATGTTTACTTGTAGTCACTGGGTCATGTAGCACTTAAACAGCACTTCTCCCCAGCTCATTCTTGCCGAATAAGATACCCATCTAAGTGTCCGAAGTAGGGGTTGCCAACAATCTCACTCCCAAATACGGGACAAGGTGGCGTCACCGCCTCGCGCCCCACGTGACCTCACCCAGCCAGCGGCCACGTGCTCCCGCTCCACCAATGGCGGCCGCCAGGGCCGGGAGGCAGGTTGCTAGGCAACCTCCGTCAGGCGGCACCCGGGCCTCTGGACCTGGACTGTCCGGAGCTAAAATGTCGGAAACCTAGAGCGTCGGGACCTAAACTGTCGGGGCCCACAGTGTCAGGGCCTACAGTGTCGGGGCCCACAGTGTCGGGGCTTACAGTGTCGGGGCCCACAGTGTCGGGGCCTACAGTGTCGGGGCCTACAGTGTCGGGACCTAAACTGTCGGGGCCCACAGTGTCGGGGCCTACAGTGTCGGGGCCTACAGTGTCCGGGCCTACAGTGTCGGGAACTACAGTGTCGGGGCCTACAGTGTCGGGGCCTACAGTGTCGGGCCTACGGTGTCGGGGCCTACAGCGTCGGGGCCTACAGCATTGGGGCCTACAGCGTCGGGGCCTACAGCGTTGGGGCCTACAGCATCGGGGCCTACAGCGTCGGGGCCTACAGCATCGGGGCCTACAGCGTCCAGGCCTACACCGCCCACCCGGGCCCAATATGGGACAAGGGCAGTCCCGTGCGGGACAAAACAATTTATCCCAAAATACAGGATGTCCCAGCTAATACGGGGCAGTTGGCAACCCTAGCCTGAAGAAAAGTCCCAACCCAACCCTTTGTCTATCCATGTCCACCACAGATGCTGCCTGACCCACTACGTTACTCCAACACTTTGTGTTTCTTTTGTAAACCAGCATCTGGCATTAAAGCATCTAAGCCTTTCCTGTCTGTGTAAGTGGCAAAATGTCTTTTAAATGGCGGCACGGTGGCGCAGCGGTAGAGTTGCGGCCTAACAGTGCCAGTTACCTGGGAGCGATCCTGACTACGGACGCCGTCTGTACGGAGTTTGTACGTTCTCCCTGTGACCTGCGTGGGTTTTCACCGGGATCCCCACACTCCAAAGATGTACAGGTTTGTAGGTTAATTAGCTTGGTATAAGTCTGTTGTTGTTGTTGTTGTTGTTGTTGTTGTTGTTGTTCGTTCTTCGGGTTGGAAGATGACCACGACTTCACTTTCAGTTGGAGGATTGGTGAATGTGGGTCCGGAAGTGACTGGTGAGGCTAATCCGGGCCCGGAAGGCACGCCCACACGTAGGACACACGTGGATGGGTGCTGCAGTGGAAGTGGAGGTAGCCCGGGCATTGCGCGCGGTGCGTTTCCTCTGGGCCTCTGCAGTGCGTCTGTTCTCTGCTGCACGTGCTCCTGTGGTGAGCTTGATCTGACAAAGGCCTTTGACATTGAAAGTAGGCAAGCAGGGGCAGCAGGCAGTGAAGAAAGCGAATGGTATGTTGGCATTCATAGCGAGGGGATTTGAGTATAGGAGCAGGGAGGTTCTGCTGCAGTTGTACAGGGCATTGGTGAGACCACACCTGGAGTATTGCGTACAGTTTTGGTCTCCTAATCTGAGGAAAGACATTCTTGCCATAGAGGGAGTACAGAGAAGGTTCACCAGATTGATTCCTGGGATGGCATGACTTTCATATGAAGAAAGACTGGATAGACTCGGCTTGTACTTGCTGGAATTTAGAAGATTGAGGGGGGATCTTATAGAAACTTACAAAATTCTTAAGGGGTTGGACAGGCTAGATGCAGGAAGATTGTTCCCGATGTTGGGGGAGTCCAGAACAAGGGGTCACAGTTTAAGGATAAGGGGGAAGTCTTTTAGGACCGAGATGAGAAAGATTTTTTTCACACAGAGAGTGGTGAATCTGTGGAATTCTCTGCCACAGAAGGTAGTTGAGGCCAGTTCATTTGGCTATATTTAAGAGGGAGTTAGATGTGGCCCTGGTGGCTAAAGGGATCAGGGGGTATGGAGAGAAGGCAGGAACGGGGTACTGATTGAGAATGATCAGCCATGATCATATTGAATGGCGGTGCTGGCTCGAAGGGCCGAATGGCCTCCTTCTGAACCTATTTTCTATGTTTCTATGTTTCTATGTTTCTATGTTTCTATGTTTCTATGTTTCTATGTTTCTATGTTTCTATGACACTCTCAGCAGAGATGGTATGTCTAAATTGTCCCCAGTGTGTGTAGGATAGTGTCAGTGTGCGGGGATCGCAGGTCAGTGCGGACTTTGTGGGCCTGTTTGCGCGCTGTATCTCTAAACTAAACTAAACTAAAAGTAGGAATGTCGTTGTTCTGCCTGG